>NC_090909.1:8430466-8709466 GCF_040956055.1 Brachionichthys hirsutus
TGAAATGTGTGTAATGGTTGAGCTGTCATCGGCTCAGGGAAGCGACTGCACCTGAGTGGCGCTGCTTTAGCACACGCTAAAAGTCCCCACCAGCCTTTAGGCAATGACTACACAGCAAAAAAAATAAAAATGCAAATTGCCTGCATTGTCGCATGAAAAAGGAGGAAATCAACAACTCAAGCGCACAAGTTTTTTTTTTTTTTTTTTAAGTGCTGTGGAGAGAAAAGCAAGTAAAGGAGGACGAATGACCCCTTTGTGGATTTTGAACTTTTATTGAGCTGTTGATCCGCGACCCAGAAGGAGGCTGCTGGAGCTCGAGCGACTGTGTGCAGGGAAGCAGATACAGGAGGGGGTGCAGACCATACAGGTTTGGTGTTGTGTGGTGTGAGTGCTTCTTATCTGTGTGTGATGATAACATGTATTCTAGTCACACACACACACACACACACGTGCGTGAGTGTATTTCATGACAGTCCTTTATGGAAGTCGTCATGTCTGGAATTCTACAAAACAGTAACTGCGTTAGAGCCCGCCTTAAATGCTGAATAAGCACGTCACAAACGTCTAACGCGCATTTACAGACGATCTGCAAACCAGATGTTTGGTTTATTAGTTTCACGTTGTCCTGTCGCTCTCACATGACGACGTGACGTGTGCGAGGCCTGCTGACGTCTTTCACACAGTGTCCCAGGACCTGCACTGCCCCCCCCCCCCCCCAGTACTTTCCTCCACTTCTGTAAGTGTGAGTGCAGTTTGGCTATATTAGTCAATGTAACTCCACTCATTCCCCTTCAAAGCATGAATCAGCCTTACTCATGTGTTACCTGTCCTGAAAGCCCAGAATTCATCTTTGTATCTTCAGAGCAATGGGTCTAAGTTGGGAAAACTAAATGATCATCAGTCGTCATGATTCCAACACTGCAATCTACATCTTGATCCTTTTTTTGTGACTCATTTCTGTGTGAGTGGAAAGGGATGTAATTGTGATGAAATCGGAGCGTCTTCAAAAATCACTCAGGAGGGATTGTATTGTTTTAGAGAGAAGTCAAAATGTTTATTTGAAGATTCAGCAGCCTTCCAAAATGTGGTGTATTAACGATTCCTCTTTTATTTTCACTACACAGCCTTGATGACACGCGGCAAACCTAAAAGGCTAGACTCCATTTATGGATGGGTTGATTAGTTAATTACTTTATTTTTAAGTACCAATGTGTTCCTTGGCTAAGATGAAGTGACTAGACACGTATTTGTAGTTTAAAAAAAAAAAAAATTCAATTTCCGTTTCTCAGTCACCTGCCTAACAAAATGGGCCAAAGGAGGAAGCTCGCAAGATCATGTTTCTGTCAGCAGGATATCAACCGAGTTGCTCCATATTGAAACGGAACCCGAGACCCGATTATTCTCTCTTTGCTATTAGAACAGAAGGCAGGAGTGATTTCTAACAGAGGACTCAACTAAATTCTTTTTTTTCCCTTCCTTAAATAAAAAAAAAAAAGTCATATTACAATATTAAAATCATTTTCGTCACATATCATTGCAAAATTAAGTCACCCATTCATCTTCTTTGCACTCGTTATCGCTCTATCCGGTATAATCCTATTTGCATTCAATATTTCTGTCAAGTTGATGAGCTGCAGCTCATTTAAATTCCACTGAGTGCTTCTGTAAAGAGTTAGAAGACTGTTGGTAAAGAGAGGAACACTTGAATGATTAAAATATGTAAATTACATATGATAGTGAAATAATTCTAATAAAATAGGAATAAGAAGCGTTTCATAGTAACTTGTCCCACTGAGATAAAACTCTTCCAATGTGTATAACAGACACCGGTGACTCATTTTTTATTCTTCCCTTTTTAAATGTGTTTTGCGTGAAATTATGAATTTAGACGAGAGGAAATTTCTAATTCAATAACGATTCCACCAAACGTTTAGTGCTCAATAATGTTGATTCAGCCCACTGGGTTCTAATGTTTGTTCATGCTGATTGAAAAGATTTCAAATTATTATAATTATTAAACAAACGAAGCCTTTCTCTTTGTGTCGCATCTCTATCCTAGCATCGGAGCGTGTTCAAGCCCTGAAGCCGGCGGCCATGTTTGATCTCGTCCTCGGCGTCCAGGTGTTGCCCCGCCTTCACCCGTCACCTGACAGCACCTTGCTGCCAACCTAGCTCCTCAGCCCATCTCCTTCCTTCCTTCCCTCCACCCATCCATTTCTTCCGCCTCCTGGTTGGGAGGAAGGTAAACTGGGACACGTTTGCTGTGGGTGTGTCGTTATTTCAGTAAACCCATCTGTAGGTTCAGTTGACAGTTATTTTTATTAGTGGGGTTATAAGCCAACTTATTATTGTATAATAAAAAGATATACTTGATACTTGTTGTATTTTATTTTTTTACTTATGCTTTCAGTAAGTGTTTGGAAATGTCCTAAAAAGTAATTATATATATTTCATTAGGTAAATCAGGACATCGTCGTTGCTCTGGTTGTAGTGCTTGATGTTCTTCGCTGTCTTCCACTGCTTCTTCCTTTTTCTTTTTGAGCTGGATGTGTGTGTGTGTGTGTGTAGTGTTTTTTCTTATTATTACTCTGTTGAATACATTTAGAGCAGTATCAATGCAGATATTGTGTAGTTCTGTTTCCTCCCTAGATTTGGCGTCCTCGTGGAAAATGTTCTATGCACTCCACAAGCTGCTGACCTGGAGCTTACCTCGACTCCTCCTCTTCGCCCAGATCGGTCTCTGGCTGCTGGTTCCTCCCGCAGGTAAAATAAACTTCGATGGCGAAGCCGCACTTGTTTGTTGAGAACTGATAAGGAAATTGCCATCTGTGGCAGCGAAACGACCAGCAGTCATTTGCAACTGGGTGAACCCGCCTGTGATTGCTCAGGGTGGGTCTTCGTCCTACTGAGACTCGCATGCTTTCCCTTTGTGTTGACTGTCTGATTAATCTGAGGCGGAGACATGCATGCTGTGTGGGTTTGTGTGCTGATGTTGCTCTGCTCAGTAGGTTACAGTGAGACGCAGGACAATAGGGCTTCTGTGAGGAGACGTGTGTGTGTGTGTGTGTGCTGAGCTGAGCTGAATAGGAGTGGGATGACTAAATCGCCGCCAAAGGGTTCCTTTCTCAAACAAACGGCAGAAACCCTGTGCGTTCTTGCATGAGGCAAGATCAGCTTTTCCAGACGAGTGACACCCGACTGATAAAGTCATCCAAAGCACCCGCGTTCCCATGGCAGCAACTTTTATAGCTTTTTTTTTTGCGTGTGTTTTTCTGCTTCTTCTTTTGTTTGTTTTTTCCTTTTGAAGCTTCCATTACTGTTGATGGCCTTGCCACAAGCAGGAGAAGCGCTCAGAAGACTGTGCTAGCCCTCAGCTGAATCTTTAACAAACAAAAAAAACACTGCAGTGTAGAAAACTTCTGTCCTTTTTCTGTTTACTGTTTACCAAACATAATTCATATTAAAATGCGTAATTCCTCAAATTGACATATATTTAAATCCCATGTTTATACAGCCTCAAGCAGAATATGAACGGCTTGCGTGTGTGACTTGCTTCGTTTCTTTTATCTGCCGTACATTTTATAAATGGTTGAGACTGCGGTTCGAGGTTGCCTGGCAGGATGGGTATCCTGAGGGGGATCTGGGAACCCCCTTGTCTTCTGGCTATCTGTGACAATCGCAGCGGTTAGTCACAGGAGCATTTTATTCATCACTGAGGTTAGTGCTGAAATGAGTCCGGCGTCAAATAGAAATTCAACAAATCAAGGCGGCTTTGAAATACTGCAGGGAGGATCTTAAAAAGAGACGGCTGGCAAGATCTCCAGGTTTTAACACGTGTCTCAACCAGGCAACCAAAATCCTTTAATTTCTTTCTCGTCTTGTGATGGAAAAAGTTCTTGAATCACGTGAAATCGGGTTCCAGCAGCTGGCGGATGTTGCAAAGAACACATCTTTATTTTGCAGCATTAAAATCGGTTGTTCCGCTGTGCTTCCTGAGACAAAGAGCGACAGTGTTTGCCGTCCTCGGATGTCGGGAGCCACCGTAACCACAAAATTATCAAGGGCTGAAATCTCAGATGGGCTGCCGATGAAAGGGTCTAACGTCTTTTTTTATTATTCATACTCGCTTAATTTGGCTCTGTTCATTTAAACTCTATCAAAAATATAACTCCCAAACCGGCCAGATACAAGATGCTGATACAAGTCGGAAATGGTGTGGGTCAGAGAGGAAGGAGAATTATGCACACTGCGCTTGGGGTTTTAATCGGTGTCTTGGAGACGCTTCCCCTCCTCTGTTGCCTGCTGACTTGGCTGATTGCTCAAACCGTGCCTGAATGTTGGCTTTTCTGAGAAAAGTCCATTCAAGCCTTGATCTGTGAAGTCTCCCTGGTTGATGCAGGAACTCGCTGCTTCGCTTGCGTTGCCCTGTGGCCTTTAACAGTGTCATGAGTCTCCGGCAAGATCTGTAATGGAGCTTTAGGAAGATCCACTAAACTCGCCTCTATATCGTGGACCAACTTCATAGTTTCTTTTTACCATGTTGCAACAGAAGCAAATGAGTGCATCTTTGCTATATGCTGGCTTCTGTCCCTTTCCAGGGGTGTTGGCGAGTCTCTGTCAGGTGACTGGTGGGGTGCTGGGTATCCACTGGAGCAGCGTCGTCACCCTGGGTTGGTACCCCATTGCAGAGGAGAGAGGTGTGGCGACATGTTGGGAGTCCTGCTGCCTGAAGCCGAGCTGCAGTGCCGTTTGGAGCCTCGGCGGCCTATGTGTGCTTCTCGCCTGCAGGCAGGACAGGGGTTGCCCCATTTCCTTCCTGCCCCCGCCACACCGGGAGTCCCTCGGACTCCTTCAGCTGCTCTCAAAGGTATAGAGAAGCATCGTCTAACCTTTATTTTAAAAAGTAAAACGGTGGCATTGCCATTCTTTGGAGCAAAGAAAGCATGTTTGCTGTTTAAATGAAGGACGCACATTCATTACCTTGATCTGCTGAATAAAAAAAATAAAAACATCTGCTGTCACCTCTAAGATGTCTTACATCCGAGAAAAAAAATGAAAAGCATAAGGAACCATATCTGGTCATCTTTTTTCCTTCTATCACATGATTGGATGTTTCCTTTTCTCTAGTCTATGAAAATGTTTTCTGAACTTTGCTGTTGTTTCTAACTTCACGCAAAGGGTCCTGCCATCATGAGGCATAGAAGAGCTTCTCACGTCGACCATGAAGAAAGCCACGGTCCGCTCGCTGGACAGCCTACCAGCATGGTGACTTCACACAGTCCATTGTTGAAAGTTCACATTGAGCTTTGCTTTATTCCTTTGTGGCTCCCAACATTTAAAGACATGTCATTGTACTTCCTCTGTCTTTGCTCTTAAGTCCTTCCCTTGCTCAAAGTTTCCCTAAAGTCAGGCTTAATGAACTATTTGTTTGTTTAATTATCTACCTGACCTATAATTCTTGACTGTTCCTATAGGAAAATTCTAAACAGGAAGCAGCTCACCCACCCCCAACAGTACCCAGCAGCGTTGCCCTCTTTCAAACAGCCCAGAAGAACATCAGCCAGTTAGCCAATGGGAGTGCAGACGTCCGTCCAGCACAGCAGAACACAACGTTGGACAAAGCTGCAGACACCGATTTGTCTTCCAACAGCAGCGATGTCGACACAGGGACTGCGACTGCTGTCATCACAGCTCCACCACAGGCCGGTGAGGAAGTCGCTGCAAATGTGACGGTGTTACATGCCTGACTGGATTTATTAGCTAATAATTATAATGCAGCAACCTTTGAGGGAAATGTGACGTGACTCTCATGCGCCTTCGCGATAAAACTTGCTTGAAAGACATTTTTGAAAATTGAAATAAAATCTAAGTGGAAAAAAAAAAGAAGACATTTTCAAAGGAAAATGGAGATGCATTCTGCAAAAAATGATGGCTCCTCAGTTACTTCCACTTTGGATGTGAAACCAAATGAGTGTAAGAAAAGAATAAGCAGGCTCTGCGCAGTGCAAAAGGGGCAAGGAATGTGCTGAGAACAAGAACAACTCGTGTGATCAGTTTCTCCTCCCTAAAGGATAATATTGCCATCCAACCGGGGTTGGTTAGAAATCGTGAAAATGCAACTGAATTTCCTTCTAAGTACATGAAGAATCTTTTTAGTCCCGCCATCAAAGCAAAGCCGAGCTGCTTTAACTGAATACGCGTTGTGAGAATGTCGGCTGAGTCATCTCACACAGCTAATGCTAAGTTGTACAGTTTACAGTTCACCTTGAAAGCCAAACTTACGGAGGCGTATTGCTGCCAGTGCCACACCCAAAAAAGAAAAAAAGAGAGAAATCAGTATCACGTTAAAATGTGAAATTTATCATGTAAAAGCGTGACATTTATCACGTTTTTTTTGTGTGTGTGTGGCAGCAATACGCTTCCGTACAAACGAATTGTATACCTGGTGAAATAATAATGACCGGCAGGAACGGTTGCCCAATACCTCCCATTGTTGCAAAGGCAGCATTGTCATGTCATAAACAGAATTATCCCTTCACAAGTTGGCAATAAAAAAAACAACAATGAGAGAATGTGGCGGTAGAAGCCTACAGTAGGTGTGTCTACAATTGAAACGTTATTATTATTATTACTATAATGATCAACACAATTTCTGAAGAATACACATGCTGCACATGGTCACCTCTGGATCGTCCGTCTCTCCTCCGCAGTGAGAGAGCTGGTGGTGTCTGCAGGACAGAGTGTGGAGGTTACGCTGCCCCGCAACGAGGTCGAACTCAACGCCTTCGTGGTCCCAACGCCGCCGGAAGGTAGAACCACGTCACCCATCACTAGGAAGCTTGTCCCGCACTGACTTCTATGACATCTACAGAAATGTTATAACGCAGTAGCATAATTTCATAAAGCGATGGCTGTTTTTCAAATGTTTTTTTTTATTTTGTACCGGTAGTTGGTATCGATGAATTTCCGTGTTCAGTGAACCTGTCATGATTTACAACCTGCTTGCCGCCTGCATTCCTCCGCCACCACCTGCATGCTGTGTGTCACACTTGCATGGAAGTTGTAAATAAGGCGAGACAAAGGTTAAATAGTTCAACCAGGAACAATACATGTCGGAAGCTATTCTTGACGTGCGAACAAAACTCAAGTATCTCAGATGGAAATTATTCTTATACAAAAGATTTTAATGGCGCACATGAGCAGTTTACAGACTTCATTTGTATATTTATCTCACGTGATTGTCTTTACAGGGACAGACTATGCATTCGACTGGCGTCTGATAACTCATCCCAAAGATTACAGCGGGGAGATGGAAGGGAAACACAGCACAACACTTAAACTGAGCAAGGTACGGATCACGGCTTCATGTGTAGAAAGACTCTGTCCCAAAAAAAGAGATGGCTTCATCTTTCTGTTCTCTCTCTCTCTCTCTCTCAGCTGACTGTGGGCCTGTATGAGTTCGAGGTGACCGTGGATGGAGACGGGGCCCACGGAGAAGGTTACGTTAATGTCACAGTTAAACCAGGTGAGGTCCAACATTCAACTCATTTATGTTGTAGTCATTAGACTATTAATTAATGTTTCTGAGGCTCTCCCTTTGTGAGTGTGTGTGTTTGGTAAATATCTAGTTAATGGTCTTTTAGTTCATGTTGTACACCTTTACGTTTTCAAATCTTTGTCATTCATTTAATCCATCTTCTTGAAGACGAGACGTAATCTCCTCGTCTCATCCGTTTCACGGGTCACGGCTGGAGACTATCCCAGCTCACTACGGGCGAGATGTGGAGTCCACCCCGATTGAGCCGCCAGTTCATCACAGTTTTTCAAATCTTTCTTTTTTTTTAAAATTTAATTGTCCTGTATTTTGCAACACTGTCATTACATTGAATCCCATCTACAAATACAAAATAGGCAGAACTTTTATTTGACAACTGATTATTTAAGAATTATTTTTTATAACAACTAAAAAAACTGCATGATAACCATGCAAATTCTTCAGTTTTATTACAAGACTTTTAATGACAGCATATAGTTGTGTATATAGTTATCTGTGTGGAGCCTTTGAGTTTATGCCAACAGTATTTAATGTTAAGCGGAGACATGTTGTGGCTCTTGTACAGTAGGCCGCCAGGCTTCCCTGAACATATACTAAAGGTCTTGTGCTCCTAACTAAACAATACAGAATGCTGCATGCCTTTCATGTTGACTGAATAGACTTGGCTCATATTGCTGAAAGGTCAGGCTGCTTCCCTGCAGCTTTGTTTGTGATGTTTGTCACTGAAGTCGCTGACTGATTAAGTCGGCAGCTCGCTAAGTGGCCTTCCTTTTTCTCTCCGACAGAGCCTCGGGTAAACAAGCCTCCTGTTGCCGTGGTTTCCCCAAAGTTCCAGGAGATCTCCTTGCCCATCAGCTCTACCGTCATCGATGGCAGCCGTGAGTGTCTCACATGACCGACAAATTCAATACCAGTTAAAGATGATATCCCCCCCCCCCCAAAGAATAGGTTTCTAACATAACATGATTCTAAATGTGATTCTAACTGTTCTCTGTTATCCTTGCGGCTCCTTTTCACTCACAACCTTTTTCCATCCATGCAGAGAGCACTGACGATGACAAGGTGGTTGCATGGTACTGGGAAGAGGTCAAAGGTCCCCTGAGGGAAGAGAAGGTCTCTGCAGACACCAAAGTACTCACACTCACCAACCTGGTGCCTGGGAACTACACATTCAGGTACAGGCGGACTTTTTTTTATAGCATTGTTTTACCTTTAACTGTGAATTAAATGAACTATAAATATGTTACAACCATCCCTCTGAAGCCTTGGCATTTGCCATTTTAACCTTTAGTTCTTTCTCAGTTTGACAGTGACGGACTCCGATGGAGCCACAAATTCGACCCAGGCCACTCTCTCAGTCAACAAAGCCAAGGACTACTGGCCTGTGGCCTACGCCGGCCCGAACCAGGTCTGGGGGTATTTCCTGTCCTATTTCTGGTTCCATGCATTAAGAACAAAGTGTTTGTTGCTCAAACGTGTGAACTGTCAGCACACTGTTTCATTTAACTGGTAATCAGTAGCTAGTCTTTCCTTTAAACTTCATCCAGGTCATCCAACTGCCCCAAAATTCCATCACACTGCACGGCGATCAAAGCACAGACGACCACGACTTCCTGTCCTATGAGTGGTCCCTCATCCCTGAGAGCAAAGACAAAGTGGTGGACATGCAGGTGGGATAGCCTAGAAACATTTAATTCACTATTAATGCGTTTCATTTTCTCTGAGCTAACGGTGGCACCTGTTTTTTAGGGAGGACGGACGCCGACCTTGCAGCTGTCGGCTATGGAGGAGGGAGACTACACCTTCCAGCTGACGGTGACCGACTCGGCTGGACAGCAGGACACTGCCAAGGTCACGGTCATCGTGCAGCCAGGTAAGCAAACGGAGAATGTATTGATCGTATGATCACTGAAAGGTTTAGAGTGAGTCTTTTCGTGTTCCTTAATTCACTCTTGCTTTTTTTTTTTTGGGACAGACTAACGTGTTTTTTTTAATCTGTTTATTCACCTATGTCCACATGTGTGCACGACCTTGTCACATGCTCTTATTTGTCCTCTTTCTCACACGGTTGATAGCCTGTAACACGGGGCCTTCATAAACTGAAGCTGATGTCAGACGTCAAACTGAAGATAGGATGTTGCATTTGCTGAGTATTTGATTAACAGTGTTTGGACTTGGTGAATGAATGTTGGACGAGTCTAGACTTCAGACTGAAACACACACTGGCAAGAGGATATTTGAGTATGTCTGAGGACCTGTTGTATGAATTCAAGCTTAATGTTTGTTTGATAAATAAAAACAGGAAAAAGTGGTGACATCAAACTTTATAATTTGATTACATACTTTGAATTCATTTTATAATTTCATTTTAATCCAGCTATTAATTTAATGTTGTCAGGCTTATTCTAGCGGTTACTTGTTTTTTTTAATTTGTTGCATTCATTAAATAGATTAGTCTATAAAATAGTTTTATTTTAAAGCAGAATCTTTCCTTTCTTTTCTGCCAACTGCCAAAATATTGCTTTTCCACATACAGATCTTATTTCAAATGAAGTTGGAGAAACACTATATTGTATATGACTACTCTGGTATAGTGATTTTTGATATTACAGTATATTGGTCACACATATTGATAGAGGGATGATGTGCTTCACTACCTTGCCTGACTTGTGAAATAGATTTGGGCGCAGCAGACGGCTCGCCGCTTCGACCTCCCACTCAGCACCGTGTCTTTTATTGCGCAGTGGGGATGCATTCACTTTGGTTTCCTCCTCCAGAAAACAATAAGCCACCAGTAGCAAATGCGGGGCCTGAGAAGGAGCTCACCCTGCCTGTCGATCGAACCACGTTGGATGGCAACAGAAGCAGCGACGACCAGAAGATAGCCTCCTACCACTGGCAGCAAACGAAGTCAGTCAGACATTCAAAAGCTTTATTGCAAACACAAGATAAACTTTTTAATCAGTACAACTTAAGTGAAACAGATTTTTTAAAACAAACTCTGTTGTTGTTGTCATCCATGCTTACATTTTTACAGTAAATGCTCTAGAAGTTCTGTCTATCTTATCTGCTCTTCCACCAGGGGTCCCGATGGTGTGAAGCTTGAGAATGCGGACAGTGCTGTTGCCACGGTGACAGGCCTTGATGTTGGCACATACGAGTTCACCCTGACAGTCACTGATGAAAGGAATCTGCAGAGTAACGACACCGTGAACGTCATAGTCCGAGAAGGTGAGGGGGCTGTGTGAGATGACTCATCGTTTCCTCCTGGCTGGCAGGAAGAGTCAGCCAAGCGAGGATTATCAGTGATTTTATGAAGCATTCACTAAATGTACCGGTAGATGCTCTTCTTCCTGCGCGTGTGTGTTTAAAAAAAAAAAAAAGATGATAGTGAATCTGTTTGGAAGTGGTTATCTGTATGTTCAGATATTTTGGTTATGGCTATTTTAGCAAAAGTGTTAAATAACACTCTTAAATGTCCCATATTATGAACAATTCACTGTTCCTATGTTTCTACAATATAATGGTGGTTAACTTGTGGAAAAAGAGCATAATATGGGATCTTTAAGGCAATTTCACTTTTGTTTTTGCAATAGTTTCTTTCTTTTTTTTGACAGTCAGGTTTGAGAGCAGAGCAGGAAACAGCCCAGACAGGAAGGCCCTCATGTCAATCTGGGTGTTTGCATGTGGAAATGTCGAAGGTTCATGTCAAGCATCAGCGTTAAAGATAAGACTTGACAGCTAAATTAATGAGAGGACATTTTTGTTTACATAATGGAACCTTGACAGTTGCTGCAACTGAAATGCGACTTCCAGTTCATGTCAAAAGTTTTTGTGTACAAAGGCAAATGAGGGAAACTGGATGCTGCCAAAAACAGCATCCAATTCAGAAGAAATGAAGCTGTACAGATGTTGATTACTTTATTGACGTGCCTTATTTTTATAGTCATGGGACAAACTGTCTCTTGTCCAGTAACTTGCCAAATCTTCATCCAGTAGTTGTAATGCCTCTGTCTCCTCCTTTCTAATCATACATTAACAATAAAGGAATAATCCGTTGTTGCCGCACCCAGATTCACCTCAGCGGAAGAGCGCACAACAATTTGTGACGGGAGTGTTTTCCAAGCCACTTTTTGGTTTGAGCATGAGAACTTGACTCTGTTTTTTCACCAGAGCTCGACCAGTCACCGGTGGCTCATGTTGTGTCGAGTCCTCCCATCACTCTGCCCGTCAGGGCGGCCTCTCTTGATGGATCGCATTCCAGCGATGACAAAGGTGGCCTGAGCTACCTGTGGACCAGAGATGATAACAGCCCTGCTGCTGGGGTGAGACTGGCCGTGGTTTAACGAAAACTGAATAAGATTCCACTTTTTCACCGACGTCAGACATCCACACATTTACTAATATGAACGTGTTCACCCTCAGCACTTGTTCTTTTCTTTATTAGGATGTATTGAACAACTCTGACCACCAGGCGGTGCTGTTTCTGGGAAACCTGGTTGAGGGAAAATACAGCTTCACCCTGACTGTAACTGACAGTAAGGGACAGACCAGCATCGACAGCGGCTCAGTGGAGGTCAAACCAGGTGAACTGATCACACACACACACACACACACACACGCACACACACACACATGCAGTCTGTTTCCTGCAAGTTGCTGTTACCCCGAGAAGCAAAATCACAGCACTTTATCTTTTGTTTTGGATATGCTATGTTGGAATTTTTCCCCCCCCAAACAAATAGTTTCCACACAGCACGAAACTCAACAACCAGCACCAGAGGGGTTAACAGACAAAATGCAGCCGGAAACTAATCTCACCGCTCTGGCCTCTTGCCTAGATTTCCGTGTCGGATGGATCAGCTTGTTTTTCTTGTGTTCATGTCTCTTTCTCCAGTCGTGTTCCTCGCCAGGACAGTCCTTTCAGCCCTTGCCATGTCTCTTCTGGGGTTTTAAACTTTGATTTATCACCTGTTATGTCTCTTTCTGTTGATCAGACATATGGGAGCGCGACCTGGTGGAGTTGGTGTTGGAGGTTGCTGTGTCGCAGGTCTCCCACCATCAGCGTGACATGCTGCTGCGTCAGGTCGGAGTTTTATTGGGCGTGCTCGACAGCGACATCATTGTTAGAGAGATCACTGCCTTTAATGAGCATAGGTGAGTCAGTCGGCTACTTTTTGGATTCAGTTTTAAACCCACGTTTTAGTTTTAAACTTTTCTATGCATGATTTTTTTCCTTCAGATTTTGAACACACTTTCTCATTTAATTGTTTTTCTTTTTTCTTTCTTTTTACTTTCTGCATATTAGATAAACTAAAGATTATGTAAAGATTATGTAAAAAAGAAAAGAAATATTGTGAAACAACTCTAAATATGTTTTATATTTTAGATTCCTCAAAGTAGCCACCCTCTGCTTTGATGATAGCTTTGCAAACCCTTGGCCTTCTCTCAATGAGCTTCATGAGGTCGTCACCTGAAATTTCTTTATGAAGTTGCGATCATCAATTGTAATGTGCAGAAGTCAGGTAGTTGACACAGTTGACAGTCCTATTTGACAACAGTTAGAATCCATATTATGGCAAGAACCAATCAGCTAAATAAAGAGAAAGGACAGACCATCATGACTTTAAGAACCGAAGGTCCGTCAGCACCTCTGGGAACTCCAGAAAAACCATTTACGGTAATCGATGACCTCATGAAACTCATCGAGAGGATGCAAAGCATGAATCAAAGCAAAGCGTGGCTGCTTTAAAGAATCTAAAATGTAAAACATTTGAGTGCACATGTCTTTTTCATGTATTCATTTATAGTTTGATCTACAATGTAAATCGTCACGCAAACAAGGAAAACCATTAAATGACAAGGTGTGTCCAAACCTTTTCGCTGATAGTGTATAATGATTCGACCTCTTCTTCCTCCTTTCTTAGCACCCGTCTGATCTTCCTGGTGTCAGGTGGCCCAGGGCGCCCTCCCCTGTCTGGCCGCAACATTGCACTTGGCCTAAGAAACAAACTGCGCAAGCAGAAGAATGACTTCCTCATCTACAAGGCCCGAAGGGTGGATACAGTCAGTAAGTGCCAGAATATACGATTTACACTTTTGCATCTTTGTGAATCCTTTTTGCTGTTAGACTAATCAGTGCACCTTTTGGGGGGTTTCTTTCATACCATGCATATGGAATGTCGTTACTCCTGAACTTTGAGTCCGCTTGCTGCCGCATAAAGCTCTCGTCTCATTCCTCAGTCTGTCAGCTGAACTGCTCGAGCCACGGCGAGTGTGACACCTTCACACGCCGCTGTGTCTGCCACCCTTTCTGGATGGAGAACTTCATCAGTGCTCAGTTTGGGGACGCAGAGAGCAACTGCGGTGAGTGTCCGATGCAATGCGGCAATCTCTTTCCTTGTCCTCCATTATGTCCTAATCACAAACTTCTGTGTTTTTAGAGTGGAGTGTACTCTATGTTACGATAGCATCTTTTACAATTGTAGTTGCCATAGCAACAGTTGTCTGGTTGATGGTGTGTTGCTGCAACAGGTGAGCGCATTTTCTGCAGAATTGTCAAATATCTTTGAACACTTAATGTGTGTAATTTCCCTTAAAGTCTTCTGCCTCAAATAATTCTTTACTTTCCTGAAAAGACGTAAGAGCAAAGTGCGCAGAAGCAAAAGCCGATATAAAATCCTAGAAGCTGATGAGCAAGACAGTTTGGAGCTACAGCCTCCGAGAGCCGGTAAGCCACACACACACACAAAAACGAGAAGCACAGAATCAGTGGGAAAATCTCAACAACTTTAAACTGAAGTCACAGAAATGAGAAGTATGTTTACTGCTCACACGGCAACTTTCTACCAGCCGAAGCAATGAGTGCTGCTTTAAATGCTGCTAATGGCCGGCGTGTTCACAAATGTAGATCAAGCATTACCCTGAAATGCTGCTTGTAATATTTTGATGTTATTTGTAACAAGTGTGTGTTTTATCTTCATTTAAAACAGTAATTTACACACATACTCATGCTGTCTTTATTCACTGACACTTGATGAATGCACGCTTGCGTATCCTGTTAAGTCCAGCTTTGATGCAGCATCATTTTGACACCCCACTGCTTCTCTCCCTTTGTCTCCACCTGCCGCTCAGCCCGTCTGAAACCCATGCCTGCTCCCACCTCCTCCGCCCTCATGCATTCAGACTCTGACTTGGACAGTGATGATGGGCACGGTGGGGTCCCGTGGACGGAGCAGGAGCGCGGGCATCTCTTACGACCGAATGGCTCTCTGAGGAATGGTCAGGGCCCAGCCAGAGGCAAAAAGCAAAGGGAAGAGCTGCTATAGCGAGGGAGGAAGAGGGAGCTCCACGCTGCCCTCACACGCACACACGCACACACACACACACACACACACACACACACACCTCCTGCAGCTGTGTTCCCCACTCTTCCCACTCTTCTCTTGTTGTTATTCTTTCAACATTAAAACCTCACACCTCTCATCCATGCTGACAGACTGGCTGTATTTATGAGGGGAGAGAGAAGAAACATGCTGGAAACATGTTGTCCCACTGTCGCAGGAAAGAAGCCGCTACCGTACTGAAATGTCTCAGCTCTCACTGAGCCGGCATGGAGGAACAGTAACCTGCCATTTTACTGGAATGACACGAATGACACTGTGCTTTGGAAGATATGGAAATGTAACATAGATGCTTTTATTTAGCGTGGGGGACATGAAGAATGTATTGTTACCTCTCTGATTGATGGCACACATTGGCTTGGGACTGTGAGAGTGGAAGTAGCCTGAGTGTTCTTTTGCTTCACTGATAGTAAAAACCAGCGACTTGACGTGTTCACACTTTGCCTCTTGTAGAAACAAACGCATGCAAACTCACAAAAAGCAACAACATACTTACACTGTTCCTGGTCAAACTGATGCTACCAAACACTGCCATGTTCAAAGTCATGGGCTAACATCTGCTGTGATGAGTTCTGTCAGTGTCTTTAAAAAAAAACCCCACAACATGTGCATGAAGAGTGACAGATTGCCCTTCTGGTGCAGTGTGATACTGGAATGATTGCCTGCAATGTTTGTATGTCAGGTGTGTGTGTGTGTGTGGATTATTCACAGACCTTTCATCTGAGCAGATTGTAATATGTCTGTTGACACATGTCAGCTGTCGCTTTTACTCTGAAGGATTTTCTGTGAATCAAGTTGCCGAAACACACGAAAATACACAACCTTAAAGAGTTTGGTGTCAAACAATACGACAATGAGAAGTTCATAACGCAACAGATGCTTGAACTGTGACGATCACTTCATTGTTGCTTTTTTGATTGTTTTTAACAAACTGCAGGCTGTGATTTAATGTTGATGCACTTTGTTTCATTTTTTTTTTTTTGGACTAGAAATCTGTGATTGGAGGGTTCAGTTGTAAATACAGGACGAGACTGCATCCAATGAATGTCATACTAGATTTCCTTGACTTTTAAAAGTAAGCAAAGGATATAGTATCTTAGCAAATGTGAATGCAGCTCCAATCCAGAATCAGCTCAACACTTAATGGGACAGTATAGTGGGATTTTTTTTTAAATATCCTAATGAGTAATTTTAATGATTTAGTGCAAAATCATTTATCACTTGCAACTTGCTTGGATGAAATTAGGATGAGTATATTTGTCCCTACTTTCCATTTTGGCATGGGTAAACACAAAAAAGAAACAAAGGAAAATGTGTACGTTTCACATTTAAGACAAAAAAATGTTGATCTGTGTTTCCAAAATGACCTTAAACATCCTGAATTTTTTTTGTAAATAATTTTTACATACAGGAAGGCTGCGAGAACACAGAAGAGGAGAAAAAGAACTGAGGCTTAGTTTTTTTTTCTTTATAGCAGTTCCTATAGCAGTCTGTACTGAGATGTGAGTGATTACATGTGAATCTAGTCTGCAAGTCACATTTTTGTTTGGTGAATGTTAACAGGGTACTCCTTGAGGAAAATTCTGTGTGTAACCTGTGTAAAATAAGAAATCATTTTTTATTTAATGTCTTTTGCACTGTTCTCTCATCTCATGCTGCACCACTTCGTTTTTTGGTTAAAGATCCTGCTAGAATTTGTGTTTGATATTCCGATTCACTGAATATATCTTTTAATCTTTTGCCTGGTATGAGGCAAATTAAAATAGAGCACCCAAGTGCCAATTCTGTAAAATATTGTTGTTTTTTTAAAACCATTCATATTTTGGCATATTATTCCTGTTTATTTGTTGCTGTTGTTTTTGCACATCATAGAAGATGGGTGATGAAGTAATAACCAGGATTTGATGTTGATGCACCCGATTCATTTTCCTCCAGAAACCCGCAGTGAGAACTGTCAAAGAGAATTCTGTCCCAACTCAACACAACAGTCAAGATTATTTCTGTTACATGACCAACGTTTGTTCGTCACTTTGGAGATCTATAGATTGACCTCGACTCTGACTGAGTCCACTGTGAAGGCGCAAAGAGAAAATTGGAAGCAAGTGTTTCATGGAGTTTCATTGTTTGAGTTGAGGTTTCAGTGAGGGATCACTCCCGTGTTTCCTTGTGTGTGTCCAGACCTGATGCAACTGGATAATCTGTAATTTAAAATGAAATGTTTCACTTTATTCAGAGTCATTCGAGAGTTGTTTTAATTTTGCTTTGTTCTAAGTAAAAACTATCATTTGTGGGAAAAATGTATTTTGTTTCATCCTCGTTTCTTCACGTTTCTCATTTGTCCTTATTCTCCATTTGGAAGTTTCACAGTGCATGCATGTCCTTTAGGATTTGAAATACTGAATACCAGATTCGTAAAGTAAGGAATAACATGCAATGCTATCTAAGGAATATAATTGTACGTTATTTCACATTAGTGATGCGCACACATTTACGATGAGGTCAGTAAACAACAGTAAGAAAGGATGTAATGTGAGTGAAGGCTCTCATTTAGAACTGAATACCCATTTTCAATGCTGAGAAGGTTTGCACTAAAAGGTAACCATATTATGAGTTTAGCAGTCTGATAGGCTGAGGGAAGAAGCTGTTCCAGAACCTGGTGGTCCTTCTCTGAATGTTGCAGAACCTCTTTCCTGAGGTCAGAAGTCAAAACAGACCATGGTGGGGGTGTGAGGAGTCACGGGACATGCAGCGCTTTGATGCAATGTCTTGAATGGAGGGACGAGAAGTTCCAAGAATTCATTCTCCCGACCAGCGGCCCTGCAGCCTCCACACCACACAGAGATGCAGTCTTATAGCTTGTGACAGCCCTTATATTTTTCCACATGTTCCTGGTGTTGGTGGCGTCATGGAAAAAGTCCTGGAGTTTTTGACAATCGACACACTTCTGCTTGTAACCTGTATTTAGTGAGTGTATTTATCTGTGTCCTCATAGCACAGGATTTATTTTACTTTTTAAACTCCATACAAGCATAACAAACAAACTAATGCCATGTTGACTCTTCTCTGCCGCACAGTCTTCATTTTATACAGCAGATGAGGAAGAAAAGAAGTTCCCTTTCCTCACACGCTCCTTATATGGGAAAGGACTAAGTTGCATGAACGAGGGCGGAAGCGCGGCGCGGTGGCTGCTGGGTAAATTCACCGACATACAGGAAGAAAGGCGAGGCGCAGTCCGTTCTGGAAGCCTGTCAGCTCCAACAGCGAAGTAAAACGCAGAATCACTGCTTGTCAGTTCAGCAGGTAAGAGGCATGTCGGAGCAGTAATAATTTAGGCTGCGCTACATTTAAAGTTTAGTTATAGCGCCGGCGAAAGAGACAACAGCCGGTCAGCCTGTTTAAAATAATGCCGAATATTGGAGTCGGTGTGACGCTACACGATGTTGCTAAACTGCTAGCTGTTGCAAAATCTGCTTCAGAAGCTCAACCTTGGACGGTTTTAGTTCGTTCCTTCCTTTCGGGCTTTTGTTTAGGAAGGGGAAACGTCTCATTCGAGTGTGGATTTCCTTTTTTCAGCAGTCGAGAAAAGCCGTAACAGTCAAAGAGGGGCGTGTGAGAGGACAAAAAAACCCGGAAATGGTTCGAAAGACAGACCTACAGGGGACAGCGAAATAAGGAACATTATTATTTAATTATTGAAATAATATTTAGCATAATGCAGTTTTTTTTAATACATCTAGGGTAGACTAACGAGCTCTCATTGTCGCCCATGGTGTTTTAGCACGTTTTTTTAATGCGCATATATCCCCTAATTGATGTAGCAATAAACAAACAATCGTTTATCGGGAAACGTGTTTACTTTATTTATGCTGTCGAAACCGCTTCGGTTGGGATTTGACGTATATGTAAATGTTCCCTGGCTCGGGGTGGAGGCTAAAGGCTAAAGCGGCTGAAGACACTGAATTGGCATTGACGCGCTCTGGTTCTGATAGCTAGCATGGCTAGCTGCAGCGCGGCTAGCATCTTGGGTCGTCTGGGCGAGGCGGCCGTGATCTCATTAGCGTGCGGCGGCTTGAACCTGACGTCTTGGAGCTTTCAGCTCACCGGTGTGGGACTCCCGGACAATTGTTGCTCACTGGTTGTTACTTCTGCTTCAGAATAATACATGTATATAATTTACTGTAGCCATTTTAAACACAAAGAGAGGGCGCGTTTAGCCCTGCGCCTGAATGACTGCCCCCCCCAGACAGAGACACCTTCACGCAGGCCGAACATGCCTTACTGCCCCTCCATGCTGACGTTCTTTATGCAAAACAATTCAGCTGTATTTCCACAGAAATGAGTATTAATGCAGTTGGTGGAGTTCAGTATAAATAAGGCCATGTTTCAATGGTGTCATTTTGGATTTTACTGCATTTCGCGAGTGGCTAGTACGAATTTTTCGTTAACTAATAGTTAAATACTGTTGGCTCTGGATTTGGATACAGTAATATGGCTCAGTTCACTGTTTTTAGTTGTATTATGGCGTTTGATGACAAGAACTAGACTGGCTGCTCCTCCACTACTGATGTTCTTCAGCCTCTTATTCATCGGACCTTTTTATAGAACTTAAGGAAAGTGTTATGAAAGGCAGACTTTCCCGGCTCAGGGCTCTGCTTCATCTGCCCACATGTCTCTGGAATGTTTCTGGTGTGACTTGTATGGTCTGCACTTGGCTAGAACATGTCAGGACAACATCTAAGCAGGAAAGCCAGTAGGCTCAGGGGAGTCGCGTTAACCGATGAGAGGATGGGATAAAGATGTCTGCAGTGTCTCTGGTAAACAGAATTCTTACTTCACCTATCTTTAAACATTAACCCTGTCTGGTTGCTGTGCCTTAAAAGACAATTTAAGTCTTTATCTATTGAATTGAGTTGGTTCGGGTGATGCATCATCTTAAGTCGATTTGAAATGTGCCTGATTTGGGTATTTCTTTTCTCGTGTTACTCTCACATTTGCCCGTTGGGGCCACTCCCTTCCTGTGTTGATGTTGTGTCATGTCTCTGGAAACGACCAGGAAATATGTTGAACGCTGCTATCTGCTTGCTGCTTTGACTCTGAACACTTAGGCATTTTAGTTTAAAGGTAGAACAGTTGAGTCCAAGCTGATGTATTTTTTTAATCAGTATCTTGAATACATTTATTGACTGATACATTGTAAAATGTCTATTTCCAGATTTGCTGTAGAAATGGCACTTGTACCACCGTCGGCCTCTCAAAGTTTTCTGGTAATAAAATGTTGTAGAATGTAGATAGAAGGCTTGATATGACTATCTTTTAACAGCCTTAGAACTGTGTCACCCTGATCTTGCTTACTTTAACGTTGGCACCAGTGAGTCATACTTGGGCAAGCTGCCTCCCTAGGTATGTTTTCAACCTGCAATAAGTAACTGTTTTGTTGGAAGCATTGCATCTCTGGAAATTTTGACAGTTAAATTCAGATTAGTAAATTTTACAAATTTGCAATCTAACATTTCGGTAACAAAAAATATTGATACCTACCTAGACCTAATACCTATTCTAATACACCTGAAGCTATTGGGACCTCTAGATGGAAAAGTACAAGCTGACGACTTAAGCATCACAGCCAAAAATGTTAAGGCCCGTCTGTCATTGGATTAGGCCACTGCCTCTGTTGTGAAGGGGAGATGGTAGTGGCTGGTTCATTAGAGGGAGTGGTCTGTGTGCCTCCGTTTACTGACTGCCAGGTGTAAGTGCCTTCAGACTGGAAGTGCTGTGTCCATCACACAGGTGAGAGCGGCATCGGATTATTGCCATCTTGTGTAATGTTAGCCTCTGGCATTAAGCGTGAGACGATGTTCGACTTGGGTTGAATTTAGCCGAGTTTGTAGTTAAATGGCAAAGTGAGTAAGTAAACTCAGGGGAGTCAGTTTGTGTGACATTCACAAGCGTCTGCATCAAGTCTGTGCTGAGTGTAGTATCGAAGTATGTACAGTACACACCTTCTTCTCAACAAGCCCAGACCTGCTTACCAACCCACTCTTCTGCTTCCAGAGGTGGAAGTCAGTGGCTTTCGCTGCAGGGACAAAAGGGGTTTCTTTTCCCACATTCCAGACGTTCTGGAAGGCACATAATGTGTGCTCAAAATGCACGGGCATTTCAAGGCATTCACGTTTCTATGTGCTGTGTATTTTCATTTAACACAGCGTTCTCCAGACTTGTCTCAGCAAAAATCAGACCGGTAACAACTTTGTGTGTTCTTTCTTTTCATTACGTGAATGTTTTAATCTGCATTTTCTGACTATTTTGAACTCTTAACAAAAAAACCACAACAATCACCTGATCAGAATCCACCATCAGCTTAAAGTGCTGATGATGAGGTCGGTAGGAAGTTTGCATTGGTATACAAGCTTTGAAATGTCTCTTAAAAATGTTTGATGTGAGGATGCTCAATTAAATAATAAATAAGGGTTTCATTCTCCGTTCATTTCAATATTTTTTTCACAGCCAAAAGATAAATTATTTGCTTCCTGCTTCTGAAATATGAGACTTAAATTCTTTTCTCTGACATGTTAAGACAACTCCGTGGGCAGCAGTCTATTTGTGACTCTGAGCCTAAACTAAAGCAAGGCATGCGGCAGTAAAGTCTTATCTGAACGACAGATGCGAACGGCTACACTACTCAGCATTTTGGGACTAAATCAGCCAGGAGAGTACTTGCAGTCGCTGCATCTTTCATTATGAAATAAAAAATTCAACCATTTGTAAAATGGCAACCTGTGCCTGCCATGATTCTGCATGAGCATCATCTGTGGCCCCCTGCAGCTCGTGCCTGACTGTGTTGTTTGCACCCTTTTTCCTGCCTCAGGCATGGCACAGTTGGAGAGTCTGGTGCAGAGGCTGGAGGTGGCGGTCGGTCGCCTGGAGACCATGCCATGCCCCGCAGGCGCCGCTGGAGACTCAGCAGGTGGTGGTAATGATCAATATTATCCATATTATAGAATGATTACGCTTGCACTATATTTTATGATCCACTGTAACGCCTGGTTATTTGTAAGCTGTATCAGCTCATGTGGAGGCCTTCGATGAGATTGCCAAGGGCCCCGTGGCACAATACCTCACGCTGAGCCGGAAGATCGGAGGGGATGTCCAGAAACATGTACGCTACAGTTTTTATCCTCAAATATGCCAGTTCAATAGATCCACCATGTCGTATTTGTACTTAATGTTATTTCTTCCTGAAAGAGTCGCTGCTCTTGGTGTTAAACTTTTACTACAAAGTAAGGATTGTTGTCGGGCATCGTAGTCCAGACAAGTACGGTGTTTCTTTTCTTTTTAAAGTTGTGATAATTGCAAAGCCTAACCAAATGTTGCTCTTGCTTGAGGGTATCGCCAATTCCCAACCATTGCAGATGCTTCATCGAATTACGGCAGAAATGACCGAAGCATGAAAGACACCAGGTTGATGTTTGTTCTTCACACATTTGTAAAGTGCTGAGCTCCTCTTTGCTCCGGCGCAGGCGGAAATGATGAAGCAGGTGTTCGACTGTCAGAGGAAGATCCTCGTAACTGCGTCGACCTGCCAGAAGCCCAGTGAAGTGAGTCCAACGCACTTCCTGACTGTTCCTTCAGGTTAACCGAGCGGCATCGAGCCTTCACTTTGCATTATTTATAATGTTCCTCTCCTGCTTTACATCCTGCAGCCCTTTCATTCAAGTGAGACAGACTTGTTAATCAAATGTCCGGGAGCTGCTTCCCTTCCGAGCTTCAAACTGTTTTGACTGCCTGTTCCCTGACTGTTCCCCCTTCGCAAATATATATATATGTTTTTTAACGTCTAACTTTCTCGTGGCGTGAAGAATTTGTCGAGCAAAGTAAATGCACTAATTTATAATTTTGTGGTCTTTGTCGTAGTATTTAACAACTGGTTGGATTTTCGTTGAATTCAATGAATGTCTTTAGTCAAATATTCTAAGTTGCTGAATATGTAAGGAATTGATGTTAGGAAGTTAATCTTTCTTTAGTCTGAAGAAAGACAAAAAAGAAGTCTATCTTCCCTTTTCAGGCCGTTTGGAAGAGAATCCTGCAGCCGATGTCCAATGGCTTCACACAGGTGCAGCAGTTCCATGAGAAGAACCGCACCTCGCCGTTGTTCAACCACCTCTCTGCCGTGAACGAGAGCGTCCCCGCCCTCGGATGGGTCGCTGTGGTGAGACGGGGAGGGAAAATATTTGGGAGTGTATAACGGCTATTGTTGCCTTCATGGATTCATCGTCAGCCTGGGCAGTTTCTTGGCTGACGCGTGTTTCACTGTGACAGTTTACGTCATCCACTCTTTCTTTGTAATTCGTATTGATAACGAAACAAGGTTTCAAACGCAGAAGACGCATTCATTTCTTCGACTCATATTTTAAATACTTTGTTTATATAGCTTGTGATTTGGCTTGAGGACTTTAACCACACCTTTTTCTCCCGTATGAAGCCGATTAAAGGAATTGTTCTACATTTTTAAAAATGTATTCATTCTCATAGTCTTGTTTGCGTGGCTGAATATGAAAGCCAGCAGAAGCTTGGCTTTGGAAAAAAACCTAAACCAGTACCTCCAAACTGGATCATGATTATCGTGTGCAAAGATAAAGCTAAGAAAAATAGATTGAATAATTCTGAAACCAGCTTATTTGACTTGAATATGCAGTTGTAAAGTTTGTCTATTTTTAAAAAACCTTTTTAAATTGACCAACTTTATCTTAAATGCTGTATTTGAGTCTTTTGCAGTGACCTTTTTAATGCAACTTTTAGAGATACAATTGTGTTCATTTTCTTCTTTTGTGTGTTTATTTGAGGCTCCGAAGCCTGGCCCGTATGTTAAAGATATGCAGGATTCCGCCAAGTTCTACACCAACCGTGTGCTCAAGGAATACAAGGACAAGTATGTAAAGCGTCACTTTGTTTCTTATATTGTTTGTTTGAAATGTTAATTCAGTTGAACTTTGTTTGCAACCCATCTGACTTCAGTCTTTCCTTCCTCAAAGCTTTTTAAATTCAAGTTTACTGAGACCCCCCCCCCGGCCCCCACCATTTTGTCAGTGAGCTTTTAGCTTTATAAAAGGACAAGAATAAGAATCAGGCAAATACTAAATGAGATATGGATCTGTGTTCTGTTCAGTTACTAATGGACGTCTGGTCCTTCTTCCGTATTTGACGGATCACTGAGACACAGGCTGTGGAAGTTTGGGGAGGGGGGGGGGTTTATTCTGAAAATATATTCAGCAGGCAACCCTGTCTGTCACAGGGACAAGACGCACGTGGAATGGGTAAAGGCCTATATCGCCATCTGGGATGATCTGCAGTTGTACATCAAAAAGCACCACACCACTGGACTGAGCTGGAACAAGACCGTGAGTCAGACGAACTACCTTTAGAGTCAACTTACAACTCCGACAGCGGCTCATGACTGTCCTCTTATTGGATTAGAATCGACACACAAACGCACACGAGACATTTGTCCTTGCAGCATTTCTACTTTTCTGTCTACCTCAGGGGTCCGTAGCCTCGGCACCTGCCCCCAGCGCCCCCGTTGGAGGATGTCCTCCCCCACCTCCCCCTGGACCACCTCCTCCCCCCTTGGACATGAGCGGACCGTGTGACAGCAGTGGCAGTTCTGCTGCTGAGGACCACAGTGCTTTGTTTGCTTCCATCAACCAGGGATCGAACATCACAAGTGGTTGGTAGTACGAGTGCCTGGCGTCAGACGAGAGGTTGATCTGTATTGTACTTCAATCTAAAGGAGCCTATAGCCGCTCTCTAAGCCGTCCATCATGGCTGGCCTCACCGCTGTCTCGGAGGTCTTTCCCTTCATCCTCGCTGACACTCTCCTATCACAGAACACCTGATACGTTCCTCCACCCGTTCCACCCTGCCTGCACACGATTCTTCACCTCCTTTCCACATTCTCTCCATCACTGCGCTGTTGACCCGAGGTACCTGAGGTCCTCTACCTTCTTTACGTCTATTCTTTGTAACTTCACTGCCCCCCCCCCCCCTAGAACCTTCTCTTTTACGCACATGTACTCTGTTTTACTCCTGCTCACCGTCATTCCTCTTTTCTAGCGCAGACCTCCACTTCTCTAAATTCTGCTCTCGCTGCAGATCACAATGTCATCTGCAAACGTCATATTCCGAGGAGCTTCCTGTCTGACGTCATCTGTTAATCTATCCCTCACCATGGCAAACAATATAAAATAACCTAAATATTAATCAACATTTTCTCTGACACTCCTGCAATATGCTTTCTTCTTTTGGCTTTTCCAGCTCTCAAGCATGTCTCTGATGACCAGAAGACCCACAAGAATCCTAAACTGAGGACTCAGAATGCTCCTGTGATTTCTGGACCAAAACCTTTCGTTTCTGCCCCTCGGCCAGCTGCACCCACCGCCTCAGCCTGCAGCAAGCCCCCCGTGTTTGAACTGGAAGGCAAGAAGTGGAGGGTGGTAAGTGGTTTTAGCTTTAGGATCGAGTTGTGTGAGGTTGCCAGATTACAATGGTGGCTAACTTTTTATTAGGAACAAACTCTATGCCTCCACGCCTTGTGCATAATAAAGGTGCACCAGGCCCGTAATGAAGATGTTGTCTAAAATGGGTAGTCTCTCCAACATGTCTGCATTGTTTTCTTCTTGCAGGAGAACCAGAATAATATGCCAAACCTGGTCATCGACAACCCAGAACTGAAACAAGTGGCTTATGTTTTCAAGTGCTGCAATAGCGTGCTTAAGGTCAATGGCAAAATCAACTCCATTACTCTTGGTAAGAGTTAAGTGTTCAGATGTGTTAAACTCATTCAGGCAAAGTTCTTGTTCCTCGAGGGGCAAGGGAGGGAAAGCATCGGGTGTGATGTGAGAAACTTGTGCTGCATGAGAACAGAGGTACAGGTGCATTCCACAGAAAGCTACTTTGTGTGTTTCTGATCGCTAATAAAATAAACACAATGAGGAAAGAAGAATGCAATTTCAGCTCTTGAATATTTAAGAACAAATTCTTAATCTTCGGCTCAAAGTTGGTGTTTAACTTCTGGGCGGTTTAACTTCAACATGCAAAACAGGCCAGTGTGACGTGTGCAGAGATCGTCGTATGAATTCACCAAAGACGGACCCCGAGTTGTTGCATGGCGTGCGTATCTATTCTCAATTACCTGAATGGTGCTTGTTTTCCTTCTCGCCATCAGACTCGTGTAAGAAAGTGGGTCTGGTGTTTGATGATGTCGTCAGTCTGGTGGACGTCATCAACAGTACGGATGTCAAAATCCAGGTGTGTAACAACATTCAGCGTGTTTGCTGTAAGGGAATCGAGGAATACGCCACCTCATGTTTCTCAGCTGCCACCACCTGTAATCGTTTAATTTTCTGCCTTTTTATATAGGTCACTGGTAAGGTCCCCACGATCTCCATCAACAAGACGGATGGATGCCAGGTCTACCTGAGCAAAGACTCACTGGACTGCGAGCTCGTCACTGCCAAGAGCTCAGCGATGAACGTCCTGGTACTCCAAGGCGAAGATTTTGTGAGTGTCCTGTTGGAAGAGCAAAATGAAACGGACTGGTCGTAATCTATTTGTAATTATTTTTTATATATATATAAAAACAAATTGCATGAAAAGACTAAAACCGACACCAAGTGGTCGAAGTACAACAGATTATCCAAAGCACCATGCCTCTTGATCGGTGCAGACCGGCTTCCTGTTGGATTGCGACTAATCATAAAATTGGTCTTTTCTAGAATTTCCAAACATAAATGGACTGAATCGCAATCTGATGGCAAAAAAGAGTTTCAAAATATTTGTGCATGGAATTGATTTTGTTAAATGACCGTTTCTAGATGCTTTAGGAATTATTATATTTTTAAATCAAACCTTATTTTGACCCATTATTTAATAAATTGTGATCCCAGTCATGATGGGATGTCAGCTCGCACTGATGCACACCATCATGCTGTTTTGGTGGTTCACGAGGTTTTTATCTTATTTATTTTTTACAGGAATTAAACTATAGAATGCTGCCAGGCCGCTGTTTCATTTGTGAAATTGACATGAACTTTTTCCTCTTCCTGTTTTAGAAGGAACATCCTATTCCTGAGCAGTTCAAGACCACATGGGATGGCTCTAAGCTTGTTACCACGGTAATAGAGATGGCTGGATAGACGGGGGCAGCAGATGACGCGGGCACCCCTCCTCGGCACATCCCATCCGATCTTTGAAAACGCCTTCCTGACTGATCCACCACCCCACCAGCTAACTCTCACACTGTAGATTGAGATTTGGACGTCATGCTTTATCTGACTCCTTCCTCCTTTACTAGCCAATTAGAGCTTAAGTAATCCCTTCTGTTAGCCAATGAGAGGACTGCCCATATCAATTTTTTTTTATTATCAGGTGCAAATCCTCCAGCCAATCGGCAGGGAGCAGCTTGTCATTCAAATTTTGTTTTTCTGACGCGTCTTCGGTTTTGCCAATAGCTGGGATGCTTGCGACCATTTAATCTGTCTGGATAACGCTACACTAAATTTAAGATGTAGATAAGCCAACATGGAATATTGATTCCACTGCAGCCAATCACAATGCTCCAGGCTGCTGTATTTTTGTTTGCTTTTTGTCTTCGTGGTTAGGAGGGGCTGGTGTTTAACCTTTTACTTCATACATTTATCTTCCATGATATGCAATTAAATGGTGAAGCACTTGTCAACTATTTCACAAAGAATAATGGTGCCCAGATCACATCCGCTGATGTTGACTAATGATTCTAATTATTAGTGGATAAAGGGAAGTCGGGACATAAATGGGAGTAAAGGAGAATTGTCAAACATTTGTTTTGCTGCAGTGATTAATAAGCGGATAAATTATCATTCCATGCACTCTCCATGAGCCGCATATAGGCGATTGTGAATATTAAAAACATTCCATTTATTGAGACGTGTAAAGAAAATATCAGCGATGTTGGTACGAAGTGGGAGAGCCGGAAGGTCAGTCACTGCTCTGGGCCGCTCACCTCAGTCTCAAGATTGGAAATATGTTGTAATCTATAGATATATGGACGATTAGTCTGAGCCCAACAATCATCTCTCTGCTCGCTTTAAGCCCCGTCAGCAGCTGTTACCTTAAGATCGAGAAGCTGTAAACTCTTCGCTCAATTGTCTTTTCTTTTTTTTCTTTTCTTGTTTCCAAAATCAGAATTATGCTCTAATGCTGGCAAAATCAATAAACAAGTTGAAATAAAGCATGTTTTCTTTATTTTGTTGAAATATGTACAGATAGTTCTTTTTTGGGGAAAAAAAAGACTTTCAGGAGGATAGAACTGCTGGGGAACAGGGCCAGAGGACAACCCAGGAGAAGGGACATGGACGTAGAGAGGGAGGACGATGCAAAGGACAGGGTAAAGAGGAGAAAGTTACTTTCTTGTGGTGACCCCTCACGGGACAAGCTGACAGTGCAGTGGTAGTTTGGGAAGGGAACACTAAACATCCAGTGTTTGTAAAACAGCAGTCAAGACAACTGAATTATATTTCTGCCAAAACCTTACATTGATTACTTATAGCACGTAGAGATGAACTGCTTATTGTTCATTAGAGCCCCAGAGAAGGAACATTGCTTTATACTAAGTTGCTGAGACGGCGAACTGGAAGGGTTCAGTGCAAGTACGGCAGCAGTTTTGCGATGAACCACTCTCTGGTGAACTGGAGGTGATCTCCATCTGACGCCAGAAAAACCAGCTTTCCAGCCTTGTCCATGGCAGCCAGGCCAAGACGATCCTGCAGGAATACAGTTCAGACAGTCTAAAAACTGGAAACTCCATCTTTGATGCATCTGCATTTCCTGATTTGCATTTCTTCTTAAGTAAACCTGGGTATTTTTATATGGGGACCATCTTCAAAGTACCGTATACTGTGGTATTGGTACTTTGTTTTAAATGAAATTACATATTTCCTCAAATTATTGTCGCCACAATAGAGAACCGTGGACATAGTTTCCGCATGCTGCAGTTTCTGTAAAATATTTAACCAGGTAAGTTAAATTACAAAGATGACCGAGAAGCGAGGCAGCAAGAGAAAACGTGTGACAAATATGTGGAATATTCCTTTAACTGACTTATCACTCCAAAGCACACTCAGTTTTATATTGTTCAACAGGAGCAACTTCTTCACCTGCAATTTCAATTTGCTCAAATATGACATGAATTTGGTAAATGAACTGCACGCTGCACTTTCTACACCACGAAGCGCTTTACAATTAGGCCTCGCATTCACCCAGTCACACGACTCGTACTCCACAGGGAGTACCCCCCCGCCCCCCCCGCATCGAACTCGTGCACAGAAACAAGATGACATCCTGGAGAGACGCTCAACACCTGAACCGTTACCTCTTTGTAGAGAACGCTCTCCTGCAGAGTCTCCGTTTCTTTAGCCTGGCCAGTCTTCAAGAACCCAAACCACTGCAGGAAGAACCACACAGGTTTGAGTTGTCGCCTCTCTTTAAAACCAATTTCTGCCTGCAGCAGTTTGAAGTGTGACCGTTGAACGTCACCTCTGAATCGACGGGATCCACCACAGTGTCCTGCAGGAACTTGACCATGATGAAATTCTCCAATAGCTGAAGATTCTTCTTATACGTCTCATTTACAGCCTGAAAAGTGGAAACAGACGTCACTGACTGAAACTGTAGATTTTTTTCCCCACTAAGTTTTGACTTTTCTACAAGTTTTACCAAAACATTGAGGAGTATTGGGACATGGGTCAGACAAGAAGCAACAACTCGCTAGTACATCCATTTCATTAATCAGGTTCACAATCCACACTCCCCACGGACTGAGCTAGATTTTGCTAAATTGGATAATCCAAGGTTTCGCACCCCCTAAACTAAACGGTGATGTCTCGCACCCCTGCTCCAGAGCTTTTACAACATCTCAAGGTCTGACCATAATCTACTCCATCATCCCATCACAGCAGTTGAAAGCGCTGGGGACATACCATTATGAAGTTTATACACCGTATTCACACCTGGATTAATAAGAACCATCTGGTTTTTCATAAATAACTCCAGGTCTGGTCTACTTTAAAAGCAACGCCGTACTGACCCTCTCCTGGTTGATGTCGGCCAGGAAGAGGCTTTTGTTCTTGTACAGGTCATCATTTAAAGGGTCGTGCCAGTACTGGGCCTGCACCAGGCTGATGCACACAAACAACATGGACGTTTTCGTTAAAAGCCGACCAATGTTCGGTGTAGCCTGCAACACACCCCCGACGTCAGAATCGGTGAGTAGACGGGTCAGTCAGGGAGTTTAAGCTAACTCACTGTTCTTGAACAAAGTCAGAGTAAACGCCTTGGTTCAGAGCATGGCGTATTGCGTTGCAGATTTGGACACTCTCTCCGGGACACCTGGGCAGTCCGTACACTCCTGAGGATGAGGAGGGGGGGGGGGGGGTAAGACATTTTGCAGTAATGGTGATCTACATGTGCGCTGCCTTCGAGAGCTCAAAAACATCTGGAATATTCACTAAGAAACGAGCATCTGAACAAACACAGGTAAAGTATAATTCAGCTATGGAACAGGAAGCAGGTGGGGGGGGGGGGTGGGGGGTGTCACCTTGGTGCTGACCACCAATGGAAAGCAGGTTTTTCATTGGTGGAGAGGGGCAGCGCTGAGCCACAGCTCTCCTGTTGGGAGAGGAACCCATAAGAGTCAAAAGTGAGTCTTTATTCAACATTTTAAACACGGAATGGCAGAATTGTTGCATAATTAACTCTAAAGTAGAATCAGATAAAAACAATGACATTTAGATAACGACACTTCAGAGGGCAAAGCAAGTGGTTACATACAGAAACTGAGCCCCCTGGGAGAAGCCCATAGCATTATATCCTCCCTTCAGCTTCGGGTTCTGAGCCAGCTGACTGCAGGCCGTCGACACCTGGTGATTCACATCCATGAAAAACCCATTTTCCATGTCCTGCAAGGAGGACAAACAAGAAAAGGTCGAAGCGTGACAGTCATTTTGAAAAAGAAGGATACGACCATTAATGGAGAGGGGAAGCTCTGTGATGAAGCCATGGATCAAAGCAGGAATGCTGGGGGAGGGGGGGGGGGGTCATTCCGGTTGCGATGAAAATTTACACTCATGGCATTGGCAAGAAAATACATTTAATTGTATTTTATTACCTCAATGATATTCTTTCCAATCATCAGCGAGAGGACGTAGATGCCAGGGATCTCCTCTTCAATCATCTTCTTTATTTGTCCCATGCTGATAGGGTTACAGCAGCTGTCACCTTGTACACACATAAAGATTTACTTTGATATCATTTCACATATTTTGGAAAGCATGGGTGCACGCGTAGAGTTAATACCAACACTGACCAATAACAGGTATTTCTTTGTCTCGCTAAAGTCTGATAAAACCTAGATTACAAACGCCAAAATGTGAATTCATGTGCTGCTGAAAATAGTTCCCACGATTTGTGAAATGCTTCCTCAGAATTACAGGTCTCAACTTCTTTTAGAAATAATTTATGGTCAGATTTTAAAGAAAAATATTAGCTGGAAAAAAGAAAGCACTATTTCTGTTTGAGAACAGTTTGGTAAAACGGGAGAACAAATGATCTTGCGTAACAGACATTGTAGGGAGATCAGAGTCAGGCAATATGTATAAGACAAATATAGGGAAATACAGTATCAGCTACACCATCTGATTAAGGTTGCACACTGCCTCAGCAGATTTCATTAATGTGTACCGGTGGGGTACAGCTTAATACCAGATACAGTACCCGTCTCTTGAGTATAAGTCTGTTTACATTTTTATTTTGTTTTCAAAATCCTTTCAATCTAAGACTGTTAAACACAGCCACTCACCCATTCCGTGCCACAACACCACCGGTACTGGTGCTGTCCCATTGCCGTGTTTATAAACTGGGCTGGCAGCCACCAGCAGCAGCACTGGACCAGCAAGGAGAAGACACAGAACTACGAACCCTGGAACAAATAAATCCTTTATTCATGTTGTACGATTTCATCAAGATGGTTTACATGATTCCTACTTTAATGCCTCATGATTAATGTTCTGGATCTGGGGGGAGATAAAACAACTGCTCCAGTTAATCTCATCATTACCCTCAGAATTCTGTGCAATGGGTGCATGCATTAGTTGGCAGTTTATTTGGTGTGTAGAATGCAATAGAACTGGTTAGACCAATAGTCACAAGGTTCTGCTGCCAAAACAACGACCTGAAAATAGATCTCCTGTAATCTATTATGTTTCATAGCCTAAACAAGCTAACTAATCTAGACGCTGACTAAACACGCTTTTGAAATGTGCAGTACCAGAATCAATGACATGAACATTCAACATAACATCCCGAGAAGAGACATTTTTATAATGAAATAGGTCCAAAAAATAATGTTTCAAATCAAGACTTACCGTTCATAGTTCTTCCTGCTTGTCTGTCCGACTGCTCGTCACGTGATTATCTTTAGAGCCAACAGCCAATAATAAACGAGGGGCGGGGTCCTACGCGCAAAGGGGCGGAAATATCTAACTAGTTACTTGCATAATTTTAAAATAATCCTGTTTCTCTGCTACCATTTAACCGGAATCGTGTGGATATTATATTTATTAAGCGTCTCAGTGACTTGTGTCGCATGTGAACCCCATATGGATCCGCTACGGTCTCTACTCGGGGTTTTCTTCTCAACATAAACGCCGCGCTGTAGTTGCTCGCTAATTAGCTTGCCATGCTAGCTCGCAGTGATAACATTCGTGTTGAGAATATTTAGCCGCTTAATCGAACTACAGGTTCCAACTCCCGACCGGCTTTTAAAAAAAAGAGCGTAATCTTAAATCCAGGATGTCTATTCAGTACGAAGAACCAACGATGACGGGGAGTTACGATGCTGCGGGGTCGTTTCCGAAAAGTTTTAGCTACGGGGCGGAGGAGCCAGACATGGAGGAGAGTTCCTCCTCCGAGAACCAACCCAGAATCCTGCTGATGGGACTGAGGCGGAGCGGAAAGTCCTCTATTCAGAAGGTAAACGACCGCGGACAGCAACACTTCCTTATCCACAATACATAAATGAGCACAAAGTACAGAGTACTATCTTTGTGTTTCTGATCAAGTTAAACAGCGACTCAGACTGCGAACCCCAAATTAGCATGGAATTGTAGTCCAGTTAAAAGCTAACATGATTAGCCGCCGCAGGACGAAACGGACGAATGAACTCCATTCCCTGATAAATCGGTCAAGTTAATCTGATTAGTTATTATGACTAACTGTGGTTACAAATTGAAGTGTTGACTCTTAGTTGCTATCTCACTCACTCTGAATGTTAGATGTTATTATTATTATTATTATTATTATTTACCAGTATGTCATTATCATGTCTCCAGAGTGTCAAATATGCATGTTGTTATTATCATGAAATTGGAAAGATTGTTGGTTTCTGTAATATTAACTCTTATGGTAAATTGTATGTTGTGAACTCTTCTTCACAAATGATAGTCTTATCTTTGTATTATTTAAGTCAGATGAAGAAAAAATACACACAAGATGTAATTCATTGCAAAAAAAGAATAATAATCATGTGAGGAACTTGCAGGATGGGCAGACAGGAAAGTATATATAGTATATAAAGAGTATGCAGGAGTATCTGTACCACAGACACAGAATGCCAGTATTAAACAAAGAGAACATAAAAAATAACGGTAAATCTGAAGTGCAATATTTTAGAGATTGTCAGTTTCACAGGACGTTTGAAAGTAAAGACACTGAATAGAGACGATAATCACTTTGCATTTCTGGCCAGGTGGTATTCCACAAGATGTCGCCCAATGAGACGCTGTTCCTGGAAAGCACCAATAAAATCTACAAGGATGACATCTCCAGCATTTCCTTTGTCAGCTTCCAGATCTGGGACTTTCCTGGCCAGGTGGACTTCTTCGACCCGACGTTTGACAGTGAGATGATCTTCAAGGGAGCCGGGGCTTTAATATTTGTCATTGATGCTCAGGTAAGATTACATTAGTTTAAGCTGGAGCTTACTTTGTAGCTCTGAAGGGCTTTCCTGCATGAGATGAATCGTCATGCCAACATTTCCTTTGGTTAATAGGATGACTACGTCGAGGCTCTTGGGCGCTTACATCTTACAGTGTCTCGAGCCTACAAAGTGAACCCAGATATAAACTTTGAAGTGTTCATCCATAAAGTGGACGGCTTGTCAGACGATCACAAAATAGAAACGCAAAGAGACATCCATCAGAGGGCCAACGATGATTTGGCAGATACCAGCTTGGAGAGACTTCATCTCAGGTTAGTGGAGCCCATGACTGAACAGGTTAGATGCTCCACTGACATTTAGCTGCAGGTCTTTCCTGCAAATCACGGCCATTTTTACAATTGTATTGTTTTCTCAGCTAAAATTGAATAACGAAAGAGAGAGAGAGAGAGAGATGTTGCAAACTGCAGAAGTCAAGTATTTCCCACAGTTGTTTAAGGCATTGAAAGTGACTGTCGAGGAAAGAGCCCACATTTAAATTCCCTGCTTTCCCTCTCCAGCTTCTACTTGACCAGCATCTATGACCACTCCATATTTGAGGCCTTCAGTAAAGTCGTCCAGAAGCTCATTCCTCAGTTACCGACGCTGGAGAACCTTCTGAACATTTTCATCTCCGTACGTACATCATGACTGCACAGCTGGATTTGCAGCTGGAGAATTTGTCCTCCAGTTGACATCGTTCCTGTTTCGCAGCATTCTGGGCTGGAGAAAGCCTTCCTTTTTGACGTGGTCAGCAAGATCTACATCGCCACAGACAGCTCTCCTGTGGACATGCAGTCCTACGAACTCTGCTGCGACATGATCGATATTGTCATCGATATCTCCTGCATCTACGGGTGAGAAGAATTCCTGTTCGGCGTTTCCAAATGAATTGTATCATCTTCTACTCAAACTTAAGGATGCCTTGGCTCCTTCTTGACAGTCTCATGCAGGACGGCAGCGGCTGTGCCTATGACAAGGAGTCCTTGGCTATCATCAAGCTCAACAACACTACCGTGCTTTATTTGAAGGAGGTCACGAAGTTCCTCGCTCTCGTCTGCATCCTCAGAGAGGAGAACTTCGAGAGGAAAGGTACGCAGATTCTTATAAACACTCAAAGTTGGTGTTGTCAGGAAGCGGCTTGATGACACAGGATGTCCCGAATATGCCAAGTTGAAGTGCAAAAAGCTGCCTGCTCAAAAGTGTTTGAAGTCATTGTCAGAAACAGAAAGTCAGCTCTGTGTGTGTGTGTGTGCGTGGAGGTGGGGGAGGGGGGGGGGGGGGGTTGAACGGGAGAACCTCATATTCATGAAGCTCTTTAATGTTTACTGTAGTAGAATGAGGTAAAAAAAAAAAAAAAAACATTTTTAGCAGAGCCGTGGTTTTGATTACATTTTTTAAATACTTTTAACATACTGCATTGCTCAAACTGAATGCTTTTTCTCTTCGTAGGTTTGATAGAGTACAATTTTCATTGTTTTCGAAAAGCAATCCACGAAGTGCTTGAAGTCGGCTCCTCACCGCGAGGCGTCGGCTCGTCCAGCAATGAGCAGACGGGTCTAAAGTATTCTGCTCTGAATGGAGGTGAGGAAGAGACGAGGGTCGTTCACTGATCTGCGTCAAGTGCAGCAACAGGGCTGCTCCAATTGGAGATATATTCGGAAACTACATGTGACTCCTGGATCCAATGTGATGCGCCTGTTGTATTGCGTATTGTATTATGTAATCACCGGCGTTTGTCTGTTCCACTGTTAGCAAGATAACTCAAAACCTTCTGCACAGATCTTGATGAAATTTTCAGGGAATGTTACCAGAAATGGATGATTACATTTTGGTGATGATCCAGAAGGGATCCTGGATTCTGGATCACTTTGAAACTTTCATTAACATTGCAGACAATGGAGCTTCAAAATGTGTTCCTCAATATCTCGATTGATTATCAACCAATGTTTCTGGAATTTGACACAATCACGTAAGGTGGGGGTCTCTATCTCACCACCGAATTTTATCTGGATCGGATGCAGACTGTTGTCAGTAAAAAAATATTTAATATAACATTGAAACCCTCATTTATGGATTCAAAAATGTGTTAAAAAAATACACATCCAACTCTGATTCACTTTTACTTTTCATGTTTGGTGTATAAAGATATCAAGAACGATGATGATCCAGATCACCATGTGGACGGTGTAAATGCAATTAGGAGGGGAATGAGCTGCTCGGCGGAGGTCTGCGCTCTCCGAGTGCTTTTCAGTTCAGAAATGTGTCTGTCCAGTGTTACGGGTTACATAATGCCAAAAAGGTTGCTATTGTTCCGATTTCTGCACCTCTATTGGTACTGGAAGGTCTCGGGATCCTGTAATCTAGGTTTAATTCTTGGCCAGTTAGTTTCGCTCTCTGCAACAGGAAATGCTCGTGCAATAGACCCGTAACCCGGTTTCAGTGCTTGTGATTCTGCAAAACCTCCATCGACTCGATTTCCAGTCACTACACCTTATATTCTGCAACAATACAAACTGCTTTCACGTACCTGCTCCTTTTATTCTAGAAATATTGAGTGCTGTAAAGTGGGTTTAAAAAGAGGAATGTTTGCTCGACGGCGTGTTTTCTGTTGGTAATGACTCATGCGACCAGCGACCGGTGCTCTGCTCAGGATCTCCACAAACCAGAACTGTGCCAGTTACACCATTAGAGCCTTGGCTGATCAACAGCGGGGGCAACAGCATGTTGGTCTTAATGGAGTCAGGGAATAACTGGTGATGCCTCTCACTTGGACAACCTGCCGCTCCCACTGACTGTCGAAGTTTTACTGCTTCAACGACAGTTTGACCAAATTTACTTTACTGAGTTTCAGTTTATTTGGCTTTTCAGTGGGATGTTAAGTTTAAGAGACATATTGTTTTTATTACTGGATATATTTCTTTCATAAAGTCTATTTCATATTTTTGTTGAGTTGTGCTTAACTTAAAGTTTTACAGGATTTTTTTTGAAATTTTGTTTGTAACAATAATAAGATAAAGTCTGTTTTTGTAAAAATCCACCAATGTTTTCTGTGTGTTCTTATAATCACAACATATCAGAAAAGTATCAGTTACTTTATTAAGGTAGTTGGAAATGTCACATATTTATTTTAACTCGAGGGGCTATTTTTTAATGATTGTAAATATTCCCCATAGTTTTCAGAATCTGGCCCATAACGATGAAGTACAGGTTTATTTAAGTGCCTGTCGTGCCAATTATTCTTTGGTATAATTATAACTTAAAATAGAAGCATGTTATGAGTACCAAAAAAATCAATTGTCTGTTAACTGATAAACTTTTGAGAGTTTAATATTTTTTCTCTGCTCAAATATGGCTATTCATGGTCTGAAACAGCAGATGGTAGCATATTACATGTAAAAAAATGGCAATTTATTGCAGATGTAGAAAATTTCACGCTCTTTCATGCCTGAATGATCATTCTAGTAAGTTCATTGTGTCTAAAAATTCTTTACTGTTGATGCCTGAGACTGTGCAGCCTGTCAACAATTCCTCCAAATCATTTTAACCCTATGGCTCCTACAATTATAACATCTGCCTTAATTATATTTATCAATATTATAGGTTATAAATGATTAAAACAGTGCAATAACACAAAAAACAAAAAAGGATTTGAATGTTCGATATGTTTCTCTTTAAAAATGCCACACATGCATTTAAAGCCTTCAGCGCATCATTTACGCATATAGTTTGCATCCTGATGTAATGGGGAGCGGCAAGATGGCGCCGCAGCTGCATCCTCTAATCGTCCCCGGACCTCCTGCTCGCCACTGAGGAAAATTAAGGTGCATGGGAGAGAAAATTATTATATCTTGCTCTTCAGAAGGCTGCAGTTTGTTCCTGACCACAGAAAGCTGAATGCAGAGAAAAGTTCAGAAGAAATGAGGCAACACAGAGAGGGTGTAGGGTCCAGAGCTATACTGCACAGCATCCCCAGCAAAAATGAGTGATACGTGGTGGACTAAAAATGCTAATATTATATTTATATACTAATAAATTATATATAAAGCCACAAGGTCCTCTGGGAGAAATCTAGAAAATAGACTTTGAATTCAAGTTACAATTTGAATACAAATATGATTAATATATTTATTACCGGTAGATAGAATGTTAGAGCAGTACAAGTACAGTCAAACAGTAATATGTATTACAGTACAAGTACCGTCAAACATCCTGTCTAAGAGGAGCATTTCAAAAAAGCCCTTGCGGTCTTGTTTCCATTGAAAGTCCTTCGTACATAAATCATCGACATTTAACAATACCAATAAAATAAAAATAAATTACTCAATTGATGCAAAATAACAATAAATTAAAAATACACATAATATGTACAACGTAGGTGGACAAAAGAAAAAAAGGGGGGGGGGGGGGGGGGATTGATCCGGAGAGAGTCGTGATGACTATCTCCGTTTCTGCCCTCCTGAAAGGTGAATTTTTAGGGCCGTTTTGAAGGAGGCCAAAGAGGTGCATGTTTTGAGGGCAGGAGTCAAACAGTTCCACCCTTGGGGGGCAGTATTGTAAAAAGTCAGGAATGAATGTTCCAAGATGTTGTTGTCTGGATGAGATTTTCAGGCTTTATAACCATCTGTGAAGTTAGTATTATAGGATGTATAATCAAATAACACCATTTATAAATGTTTCATAATGCACCATAATAGTTGCCCATGTGTCTAAACATTTTAATATGCAATAAGGTTTGTTTATAATAATATATAGTTCATGATTATGTCATTAGGTTGAGCATTTTATAAATGCTTTATAATGCACTGAAAGATTGTGTGAATGCTTAAAATATGTTATTACACACTTTACGATTTGATCATTTATTAAGTGTTAATGATGTGCATGTGTATTTGGGCTTGTAAAATATGTGAATAAATATTATTATTAACATATAATAATAATACTATAGTTAGTCTACAAATATTTTAAGATACCTCATAAGTCCTTGAAGCTGTTTATCACACGTGGGGAACAATTTAAAACAAATGTAATCAAAATATACTGTTATACTGCACAGTATAGTCTCCAACTGATTTTTAACACAATACTGCAACCAGATGCCACCGTTTAAAATAAACATTCTTTGACACTGATTCTTTCACAAGATAATAATGTAAATTCTCCAGAGAGATATTTCAGTGGTTTACTTACATCAGCAACTGCAACTTTCAGTCTATGTTTTAAAATAGGGAATAAATTATAAACCCATAAACGCACAGTGAGTCCACCTTCTTTCAGCTCGAATTTCCCACAAGGTGAAAGACAGAGGGCGTGGAAAAAACCGGCAGAGGCAGAAAGGGGCGGCAATCGCAGCGATGGTTTGGTTTTACGCTCCAGACTCAGACGCTTCAGTCAGTGGAAACCCGTCACTTGTCAGCTCGCAGGAGTCCACGGGGAATATTTAATGATCTGTCGCATTATAGCGCAGAACAGAGGAGCGCAGACAGCAGAGATCCTGCACAGACAAGTCTCCGGAGAGCATCTCCAGACGCGCAGGTGATGCGCAAATACAGGTTCGTTTCCCTTCATGTGATTTACAAATTGACTTTCGGCTTAGGTGTCGCTTAAAAGGTGAAAAGGTGAGTTCAAAGTGAGTTGTGGTGAGCTCGTATTTGTTGTCGGCAGCAGTTCATAGACGCAGGGAGGTGTTCACAGACATTCACCTGTCCTCACCTGCTGCACCATGACGCATTATTGGCGCGTCATATCACATTTTGATCATTTCTCCCTCTCCATTTGACACAAGGATGTTTTAAAAATTGCTTTAATACATTATTTCCTTTATTGTGTTGATTATTGCTAAAAAGTTCCTTATTAGTTGATGAAACAATTTCTTTATCAGTAAAAGTACCGCATCAGTGTGTCAATAATTAGTCACCATTCCTAGTACTAAACTAACCTAAAACATGTACCTGAGGTATTTTTCACAACCTAAATGGACATAAGCGTCCAAAATCAAAAATAGAGACATAATTACTCCGTAATTGATAAATAGTGTCTTATTGGGAACAAATAAAACAACTTTACAGACTGCATGTTAATCATGACAGAAGTGAATGCTTTCACACCAAATATTTGAGCCCCACACTCAGGATGGGGCCGAGAGGATGTTCTTTCTTTAGAGTGAGGAAATAGTGGATGTTGTTGGGGGCTGGGGGCCTGAAGAGGGTCCAAAGAGAGAAACATATACTGTGAATGAGGCTCCTAAAGCATTTATGAGGAGAAGAACAAGGAGACCTTTGAGGAAATTATTCCTTTTCAAAGTGTTTCATCTACTGAAAAAAAAAGAACTTAATGTGTTGGAAATGCAAGTTAAATATGTTGTGCATGTATTTCTCTTTTTCCACACGGCAACAAGCTATTCAGTGTTGTCAAATTTAAGTGATGTCATGACTCCATGACCGCTGATAGTTTCCATCACCACACATGTCTATACCACCATTATAACCCACTTCACTTTGGTGAAATGAATACATCCATTAAGACAATGCAGCTCTGGCTCATGTGTGTCGGCTGGTCATTTTTTTTGTTTTGTTTGTTTCATACAGAGAGGAATTTCTGACTTTTGTCTGTTTTTAGAAAACAGAGGGTGGAGGAAAATGCTTTTTTGTTTGCCTTTTTCTTTTTTTTGTTCTGCTCAGAATAACCGCCACATGATTTTGCCATGTTTTGCCCACAGTCACATTCCTCCAAAGTTGTTGCATTGGGTTGGTACACAATTACTGGAGAGGAACCAGGGCTAAATAGAACAGCTGAATGAAGGCTCAGATGGACAGATGGCTGAAGTTGTAATTCCAGACATTTCATTTTCTGTAGATCTGTTGGACATTGTGGGAAAAGTTTTAGAAGAGTTTCACATTTTTGGGCGCAGACGATAGTTTTAATAAATAAATGGCTCAAATTCAACAAATATCTAAGATGATAATTGATATTCGGTGATCTGTGGATTTTGGCATGTTTGGACACTGTCTCTTGTCTTGTATTGCCTTTATGCTATGCTAAGCTAACCAGTTTCTAATTATAGCATTTTCTTGGTTTGTTTTCACCTTACAGACATAAAACTAATGACAATTTTGTCATTTAACTCCAAGTAAGAAACCGAGTAAGCACATTTTAAATATTGAACTACTCCTTTAGGACCCAGAGAAAACAATCCCTAATTGTTTGGACTAGTTTACGGCTGTAAATGATTTAAAATGGCAATAAATCTGCACTTTAAGCAGGTGTAAAAGTCAGATTTTGTGCATTAGCTTTTATTGTTACCCTTTTTTTTAATTGTTCAATCTTTCAAGAAATAGTCACTAAGCAATTTAAACTAAAACTTTGGCTTTTCTATTGATTCCGAATCGGTTAAATCCAAGGGAAAATGTGTAAACAGAAACAACAAGCACAGCCGTTGCTTAGAAATCACAAACCTAGTGTTAAACATCAGGCCCTGACTGCTCTGATGGAAGCTGGCGACTGATGGGGGAAAAAAATGTTTATTTGTGTATCTGTTTTGGTCTTGAAGAACATGCTGACTGTTTATTTGAATCAGTTCATGTTCACCTCCAAATACAACAACAACTCTGCCAAAAGTAACTTTACTAGAGGGACTTCATGACCGCACAATTACAATCTTGGTTTCATTTCTTTTTATACATTAAAAAAAATGTGAATCCATGTTAAATGTATCTTTTAGTGCCTCGCCCTGGATGGTAATATGTTATTATCACTCAAACGTTGAAGTAACAAACATAGAAAATTCTCCACAACTGCTGGATGCATTACATTGAACTAACTATTCTGGACATTACAGCAAGGATGACACTTCCATTAGTGCTAATTAGCAATGCTAACAGAAGTAATACAGGTTACTGTTCAGCAGCTTGTGTATTTTACCAGCCTTTATAGTTTCACTATACTGTATATCTGCAGTAATGACTGCAATCTTGAATAAAAAATAAACTAAATTAAATCAGCACCTCACACATTGAATATACAACAATTCACTATATAGAGTTGAAATCAATAGTCAGAGCAATAATCAAAAATGCAGCAATGAAATTTGCGCAATATAATCCATCATTGTTGCTTCCTAGTTACACTTATAACAATAAGTAAATATAGCAACAAAAATAGGAGAACAATAGTGAAAGTAATATCTAATCTCATGATGGGACCTATTGCATCAAGTCGTCACAAGACGACTTGTATACTTGTTGTCTGACTGTTGGTTTAGTTGCCGGCCTCAGACCTAAAAATATAGCTGCAGCCCACATTGTTCCACTGGATAAACAACAACCAGCTGGAGACGCATAAAACAAAAGCAGAAGTGCTCTGTTTAAAAGGGGCTTCATTCCATAATGCTGCAGTCTAAATGGTATCTGATGCTGATGCTAGTTGTTGTTGTTTCGTTGAATTCAGTGTGAATAAAAAAAATAGAATACATTTCAAGATACATACAAAAAAACTCATTGAAATAAATTTAGAGCAAAATCATTTCCGTAGCTATTTTGCATGATCAAGCACCCAAAATGACAAAACGCCACATAAGGATATATTAACATTGTTTAGAACAACAATCCATCCGATCTCTTTAATCAGCGACAGCAGAAAGTTTTCATTTGGATTTATGTGTGTGTGTGCAGCTGAACCGGTCCTTGTGATCTGCAGGAAGCCACACCTCATTCAGGGGCGTTGCAGAAGCGATGAAAGGGAGCCTGGTCGTCTGACAGCCTCGGGTGATCGGTCTCATTGGTCCTTTTAGAAACTCTTTGCAGCTGCAACCACCAAGGTGACACTTTTCCATCAGGGCATGGTTCCTCTGTTGTTAGCAAGTTCAAAAGAGTATTGCACCATTGCCAAAGTTTTAATCACCTCCCTAAATTCAGGTTATGCAGCCTAAGAGTCAGACAGTATCTGGACTGTTCTGAACGTCTGAGGCCATGAAACCACCCGAACCCATTTCAGGGTGCATAAACAGTAAAGTGTGGTGGCAATTATAAACTAAAGTTGTGACAAGCTTTCCTGCTTTATGTGAATGCGCAGTGTTTGGCTTTGAGGAGGAGTTAATAGAGAAAGCATTTATTGTAAGATAAGGCACCAATAGAAAAGCTTTCATTTGATGTAAGTAAGTGACTCGACTCGACTCGCAGAGACGTGTTGGCGTGGCTGCGAGGTATGCGAGGGACAAGTCTTTCAGCATTCTTCCTCTTAGGCTGATTAACACCATTTCCTTATCACGTTAGGAGGATGGGTCAGAATTAAGTTTGCATGTATTTGTAACCACAAATCAGTCGCAACTAATTGAGTATTTCTAACAAAAAAAAAAGGGCAGCACGGTGGCACAGTGGATAATTAATTCCGCTTCCTGTCCGATTTCACTTTTGAATAAGGGTGGCGAAAGCACACCTTCTATACAGGTCCGTTTATCATTTCCTAACTAACACTGTCTTTACCCAAATGAAAGTAAGGCAAGGAAATTACTCTTTCACTTGGTATATTAAACACACATACAGGCCAGAGAACACACACAATTAATTGCCTGTAGACATGTAACGAATGGATAGATGGTGGAGTGATGGCCAGTCACACCCTAGGAGCAGCGTGTGGGGTTAGGTGCCTTGCTCAAGGGTACCTCAGCAGTGCTCAGGAGGCAAACTGACACCTCTCCAGCTACCAGTTCACATTCTATACTTTGATCCACTCTGGACTTGAACCGGCCACCCTCCAGTCACCAAGCCAAGTCCTTGTGGACTAAACTACATACCATTTAAAGGCTTAGAACTTTTATTCGGTGTTTAATGAATTAAAGAAATCCTCATTGACATCAGGCCTTTTCTTTCAGGTTTCCTGCACATGTGTCTTGTTGCATGTTTTATTGCACCGAACATCTTGTTTCATCGGTGCTATGAACTGATGGACGCGCCTGAAAGTCATCTTGTCATTTTCAGTTGAGATTGAAATCAATTTGGATGTCAGACAAACATGTGATGATGCAAAACAGAAATGATCGAGCAGAGTAAGAAGCCTGCTTGGAAATATAAGGAGTTGAAAGTGCAAATATTTACGTATGTAAAATGTTGGGAGTAAAAGTAAAACGTTGTCATTGAAAGCAATACTCCATGAAAGTATAGATACCTGAAAAAGTACAGTAACAAAGTATTTATACTTAATTCCCTCTCCCCTCTCTTCATGATGAACTACCTCAAATGCATGACACTTTAAATGTTAAATAATGTGACTACGATGGCAGCTTTCAACTGGATTTATCTGGTCAAACATTCAATATTTTTCATAGTATAAAGCAAGAAATGACTAATTGTAAATTAAAGCATTTGACAGAATATAAAAATAAATCTCAGGAGGATGCACAACTGATCTGAGAGCGAATTAAATAATGTCACCACAAAAAAAAAAGGCGCCGAGGTTGTTTTCCAAAGCTTGAATTAAGGCTTTGAGGCCCAGCACAGATTTAACACTTACATACATATTTGTCCCACTAGATGTTATTAAATGTGACAGCCGTTTCATCATGGAATAATCTGGTTTGTAAACCTCAGACACCAGTCTAAATTCCTGCACTGGGAAAATAAACACGAAAACCCAGCGGCGACTCTCACGGCTTGCGTAGTTTCCTGGCTCCGTGGTAAGAAACTGTCAGGTTGTTGAGGAGTAAAGCAACGGCAACGAACCATGAAGGGACATGAGACGGGAGGCCGGTGGCTGATCCCCGAGACTGTTGCCATTTGGCTGCCGCTACAAAGCTCTCAGAGCCAAGGGACTAAATCTCCTTGTGTGACAGACGGTGTAGCGGTGAAGAAGGATGCGTCTACTCATCAAGGGCTACTGAGCGAGAGAGAGAGAGAGAGAGAGAGAGCGAGAGACTTAGGATGGGTGACTTGTCTTGTGGTAAGGAGGATAACATGGGTGACAAGTATTCCGAGGTGTGGTCACCTTCATCTGACAGTGAACGCCTCCTGAAGGAGTTGTTGATTATCTGTGAGTCAAACAGAGGTTTTAGAGGCATTAAAATGCATCATGGGTAATCCAGTCAAATGGGCGGGGACAGAATTGAATTTCTTTGACTTTCCTTAAATTTCCTTTGCTGGTATTATTATTGAATCGATCACACTTAAATGTTTTCGGTCTGCCCTGCTTTGCCTCTGTTTCGCTTTTTATGACAATGACATTTCTCATGTGGTCGATGCACTTTCAATGAGAATTGTCATCAGCATCCAGGCCAATCACAGGCACAGCACGGCATGCCATGGCTTTAATAGTCAGAGTTTGATTCTCTGACTGCACTCTGGGGTTAAGTTTTTATCTATTTTCTTTAATTGCATAAATTAGTATTTTAAAATGATAGAATATTTGTTATCCGTAGGTAACAACATAATTTATATTGTTACGTTTCGGAGAGTCACAATACTGTGCAGATATAAAATATAAAGTCAGCACCCTTCTGCACTTTAACCATGCTAGAAGCTTTTATTTATGCTAAGATAAAGCTAGTGGCTCGTAGTTTTTCTGAAGTTGTAGTCATACTTGTGACGGCCTTGTCCTGACCTACGGGAACAATGCTGGACTAATAGACAGACAACAGCTGGTTGACCACAGAATGTGTTTACAGATGTTGCGACTGCAGGAAGACAAACATTAAGCTTCCAACCTACAGACTACGTCTGGAAGGAAAACCGCTCTTACATCCGTGCATTCACCGGAGACATGGATGAACGAGAATAGAAACCTGAAACTCTTTGGAGGGAAGCGCTGCTGATTTGCCCCGATTCCGAATCGGAGAGAAAACAGACATAGGATGTCATGTTTAATCTCCGTTTTGTTTTCCTCCTTGTTTTCGCTGACCCCTCTCGGTGCCCTTGAAGAGGAAGCAGCTCTGCTATCTGTAGGGAGGGATGTACAGCATGAGGGACACCCTCAGAAAATGGCATAGAAAAGAGAAAATGTCTCCAAACATGCCGTGAAGGACGGGGAGTTTCTGCTGCTGGTATCTGCTTTTAGGACTGAGAACAGACTGTGTTTATCTTTTGTATGTTTATCTGAAATTGCTGCATCATTGGTTGTTAGAAGCAAAATGTTTGATCTTAGACAGACATGGGGAATGTAAACTAGACTTTCAAGATGACTCCTTCGCAGACCAGATGCAAGCGCTTGGAGGGCTCCAGACCATGAAGCCCAATATCTGTATGCCTCAGCTTTGTGGAGCAGAAAGCTTTTGTTTAATTCCAGCTCCATCACAAACCAAGAAGACAGGTGACCGTATGGGCGCCTTGCATCAAGGGCAGGGTTGTCTCATCAAGCTGGTGACGTCTTCCACCGCAGAGAAGAGGAGGGCCTATCGGAGCTTTTTCTCATTCCTTGATCCATCACGGAACTTTCACAACTACACATTTCCTCAGTTGTAGATTCGATTTTTGAGATTACATTTGACCAAACCAGACCAACTGAGTATTTTTATTTGTATTTATTTGCTTGCCTTGTGGTTTTTAAGTACTTTTCTTGCCCAAATCTATTTCACAGTTTTCCCAGGACTTCGCGGTACCATTTATCAATTTAGAATGTTTTGGAGATATGAGTTGTTGTGATTTCTGCACTTGCTCAAAGAGAGAGAGAGAGATTAAAAAAAAGCACACAACAGCAATGTGTCCTCCAAAAAAATTAATGATTGAAGAAAATCCACAGACGTATTTGTTCACAGGTTTATGTCGAAACTGTGCATCACTCTACAAATAGAACTAACATAAAGAGCAGAGGCGAGCTAACGGTAGAGCTCACAGTATAATGTCGGCATCCGGTCCTGTGGTGTGTGCCGATTGTCCCAAATGGAAGCACTGACAACATGCTCATAATTCCTGGAACAAGGCTGTTGAGGTTTTAACCATTTATCGTCAAAAGTATCATATTTGATACACTTTCAGGATTTTTAGAGTTCTATTTCTGAAGTTTGATCCCCCAAACCCCCGAAAAAGCTGATAGATAAAAGTCAACACATGCACCTGCATTTTCATTGAAAAAAACAAATTCCTGATTTTGCAAAAGTTATATAAAGTGGAACACTTACATAAAATTATTATTTTTTATTTTTTTTACAAATTTGTCAGAAGGTTCCGACCTTATTTTCCAGAAATTACTTCATGGTCCAGGATTTTAAAGGGTTAAAGTTTGTTCTTTTGCTGCTATAATACCACAAACAAAATGTCCCTTTCATTTTTGACATAAAGAGCTCCCTCAAAAGGAAGAAACTGAGATTTAAGAAAGATTTTTATAAATTGCTATGGCCCAGTTGATAAAATTGTGTCTTCTTTTGAGGGAATGATGCTGAGATGAGATAAAAAAAAAAAAAGCCATGGCATGAATTTTCAGTTTAGAGTATTCACCTTTTTGAGGATGATCCAGATGTTCTTAGAAATGTTTAGCTACACTTTCAGTGAAAAGTAAGTAGCCAAATCTGCCAAATACTCTGTTTAAAGTGATTTACGCTAAAAAGCAAAGATGAAGCCAGATGTAATCATCCATCTCAAATGTTCACAGCGGTCATAGAATATGCCAGAACACAATAATTATTTTGGGAACACAACATTTGCAGCAATAAAAAAAAATCTTAGTGGCATATTAAGTTAAGTTTAAGCACCGGGAAAGTTATGCATTTTGGAGGAACTCAAGGACTAAAAAAAAAACAGTTAGACAAATGAGTAGTATTGCCCTGGAAACTCAAGCCAAGCACGGATGAAAAACCCCTCAAGAGAGCCACAGAAATAGAGATCGCTGTTTCAGTTCAGATCCAAACAATTAATATTGTTTTATTGTTCCTTCTCTGGGCTGAACTGCCACAGGGGGTTTCATGCTGGAATGAGGGGGGAGGGAGCAGCAAACATTATAAGCTCTCACTAGCATTTTTTGAGTTATGATGAAAGAGGAGAAGCAGTTATATCATGATTGGAACTATATACTATAAGTTAACCAGAACGCTTGACTCTGGATATGAAACATTTAGAATATTATACTATATACTACAGTATGCTGTATGGAGTTAAACTATCTATTTCTTGCATGCTGAAGATAAATCTAAATACGAATGTAAATTACGCTAAGGCTGTTTCACCGCTTTTTAAAAATCAACAAACTCCTCTCAGATTCTGGTTCTCCTCTCTCTCTTTATTCTTCTTACTGCCATCTCCTGACTAAAATCACATTCAGACCACAGTTCATCTCCACCACTCCTCTTTCCCAAGGCATTCCCCAGGGTACAGTGCTTGGTCTTCTACCTTTCTTATTCCTGAGATGAATAAACACAGCTTTACCTCTGTTAGCTATCTTCTCACCCCAACTCATCTGGCTCTGTCTCACAAAAGATTTGACTTAAACCCTTCTTATCCCGACCCTGTTCTATCTCACAGGCCCTCCACACCACAACCCTCCATCATACGCCATAAATGCACAAATTATGTGAATGCTACCAAGGTTATGTTTGTCACATAATCACTCTTGTAATTAGCGCCGTCATCATCATTTATTTATTTAATGATCAGCCTTCTCTGATGCACTGATCCTGTGAGGCTTGGCCCTTTTCCAAGGCAACCTCCTTCATCTGAATGTTTGCGTCAAAACAGATCCTCGATTGCAGAAATCTGTGTTCTGTGAAAAATTTAAAAGTCACATCTTTAAAACTGTTTTTAATTTGAATCTGATATATTTTATAATCCTGCACCATTAATGGTTTTTAATGTTGTTTAACACATCGTTGACAATTTTGTCTCTGGTCTTCATTCCTCAACATGTTTAAAAACTGCCTCCCTCCATCCTGCTTTCTCTTGCTGTTTTACTAATCTCTCTCTCTCTCTCCTCCTCCTCCTCCTCCTCCTCCTCCTCCCGGTGATAGTGCAAGCTAAACTGTAGCTAAGAAATTCTCTGTTTTACAGGAGGACAGCCAGAGGAAAACATCATGAGTGACCAGTTCAACTGCAAAAACTGCAACGAGTCCCTCTGTGGATGCAAATACATCCAGGTGGAGAACAACCCTCACTGCATCCCTTGCTACAACCGCCTGCATGCCAACACCTGCCAGCAATGTAAAGAAATCATTGATCCTAATGCCAAGGTGAGTTAAAATTCCCAATCGCTTGTATCGTCTTAGATGTCAACATTTATTTTGCATTAATTTTATTGTACTTTGCAGCCCCTTTCATTTCTTTTAAAGCAATGATTTCTTTACAGGTTTATACTGATTAATGATTTATATGTATGTGGAGATTTAAAAATAATTTAAACTATTATTTTCTTCTCAGTTATTAGGATGATTTGAAAAATACCTGGCGCAGGCAAAAGCAATGGGGTGAAATATGACTCAGAATCCAAACATTTTGGTTAAATTCAATAAATTAACTCAACCAGCTACAACTTTTAAACATTGCACATTATGAATGTGAATACTAAACCACTGCTTAATACATAAAAAAATATAGTAATGCTATTCATAAATTAGTTTTAACAATTTTGTTAGGCAACAGAATTCCCCATTGCAGAATGCCATGAAGGCATGATGACGAGTTTTCCATCTGCTTTTACAAACCAGCTGTTGCTCATGAAAAATGTCACCCTACAGTACTTACACAACAGCACATATTTTAAGTTCCCCAAAAAGCTGCACTTTGTGAAAGTGATATCGTGCTGATGGAGACACGCTTAGATGCCATGAGGCCATCAGTATCCCATGAATCTTGGACTCTCGGTGTGGAGTCATGCTGTAAATTATTCTCCTGGTTGCTTTGGCCCATCCCTCCTCCACATGAGACAACATTCATCCTTCATCCTACTCCCTCCTTCTGTTTCAGTGTCAAACCTACGTTATCACCCGCTGCCCATGAACGGGAACTTAAATCAGAAAGAGTTATTCTGATTTTTGTTACGAAAATAATAACAAAGACTGCAAAAACACTTTTCTCGTGCCTCTGTTGGCTCTCTGTTCGGAGGACAGCAGGGTGTCAGAGGAAGTGGGAAACCTCAACTCCCAAGACAGCCAGTTATTTCTTGAGCAGGAAACTGAATCATATGGTTGATCATGACATCTGACCTCCTAGCAGAGGGTGAGACAGAAAAGACAGGACATCCCTGTGAGGACTAATAACACATCCATATTTCTTCTTACCAACAGATCATGTAAGTCCACAGCCAACAATCCATCATTTGATAATTGCTCTCTGTGTGTAGCATTCACCTGAAGCCATGTGGATCCTATTTGGGATATAAATATTTAAAAACGGCTTACTAAGAAATACTTTCATTTTCATGTGAACACATTTACAAAGCAGTGAAGAAGACTTTGCTAAAGGAAGTACAAATTGTTCTTTTTGGGAGACTGTTTTCTACAATGTATGTTTGACTCAAAATAAACTGTAGTGTTAAGGTGATGTTTTTTTTTTTTTTTAATCTAGCATCACCTTCATTTAAAGTGTTTTTAAATCATTGCCCGCCGATTCCAACGCTCCCGTCTCCTTATGTAGGGGTTATTCCCCGACACACTGTGTAAGAAATAATTAAACGCACACAAAATGAATCAGGCAGACAAACTTCGATACTTTACCGGTAAGGAGGGACCCTGCTCGCCCAGCGGCTGCGACCAAAAGACCTCTCCCCCGAGACCTCGCGGCCTTTTTATTCACACGGTGAAAGTAGGTTGTCCCAGGTATTTACATAGATCCCTGCCCCCTAGAGACAAAGGGATCTCTACCTAGAGAAACACTCGTGGTCACCTCCATCTTAAAAAACTCTACAACGAAACAATGAAAATACAACAATAACTCTAACATTTCTCCTCAGGAGCTCTTCTATGACAACAGATATTACCACGCTCACTGCTTTCGCTGTTTCCGCTGTGACCGCTCTCTGGCAGACGAACCCTTCACTAGTCAGGGAGATGCGCTGGTCTGCAGCGACTGCTACTGCAACGAGTTTTCCTCCAAATGTTCAGCTTGTGACAAGATAGTCATGCCAGGTGATTACTTTCTCCTCTTTATATATATTATACATATTCTCTATAGCAGGCTTGCTGTTTTGTGATGTGTCTGTACTTGTATGTTTTCTGAATTAGTCATTACTGTTACATGTAGCACGCCTTCACCGAGAAACATTCCTAGTCAGTGAACCCTCATTGACAATGTCAATAAACTACTTCTGATTCTGATTCTGATTCTGATAGATATGGTTGGAGAATTCACACGCTGACTTTGCGAGGGTAAAGTGGCGAATGAGTTTTAGTTTTCTGGGGTGTGATGGATTAGATGTGACAGAGTTTCCTTGCTTTGGTGAAAAATATCTCCCAGCAGGGCTTTCAGCTCTGGGCGAATGCACATGCATGCACATTCATTGCGTGCACGCAGCTGCGCGAATGCAGAAACGAAAAGAGGGACACTATCCTGCAGCATCTGTTTGCTGTTTTGACAAAAACCTTTACATATATTTCATATAAGTATCTGGGAACTGCGATACCTTGTGGAAAAAGAGTATAATCTTTAAAGTGGAGGCGAGTTCAAAACACTGCTAGGCCTCCAGGCTGCATTTCAGGTCCCAAACATCAGAAAGTAAGGAGAGTGATTCGAGGATCTTACATCCAATTTCGTGAACATAACTGGCTCCTTCGCTTTTATTAGCCCATGAAGGGAAGCATGTGCTTGCTTTGTTATAGTTTGTCAGGTTGTTTCGATTATAATCTGATGTAAGGAGGAGGGCTGTTCAGGTTTAGCATCACAGCTGGTCTTTGTGTTCATGTGAACTGTCAGATTGTCACTCAGACTAATTGTCAGGCCACAATCATCTCTGTTTCCATGCTCGTCTGCTCGCTTTCACCCACACTGTGTCTCAGGATCGAAGATGTTGGAGTACGACGGCTCCACGTGGCACGAGGATTGTTTTATGTGCCACGGCTGTGGGAAGCAGATCGGTGCAGAAGCCTTCATCCCAGACAAAAGCAACTATTACTGCGTGCCATGCTACGAGGGAAGGTTTGCTCCTCAGTGCAGCCACTGCAAAAAGGTGAACAAGGCCTCCGATACGGCTTTACGGGCAATGGTGACATTGATAAACTAGGTTTAACATATTTTCTCACTGATGAATCTGTGGATTCATTAATATATTAGATGATGATTCAAAATACTGAAAACATTCACAATTGCCTATAGACAATCTTTATTCAACTGTCAGTCTCACGCCCAAATCTATTAAATTTAACATTAAAATAGTAAAATTCAGCAAGTTCTTTCATTTTTGAAGCCACGACAATATACATCTGATTTCTTGCTAAAGAAAGATTAGTCAGATTTCAAACTTGCAGCCCTTTAAAATGGCAAACATGATCAGCAAATCAGGAAACAATGATTACCCTCGCCGAAGAGGAGGCGAGGGTATTGCAATTGGGTGCGTTTGTATGTTTGTCTGTTTGTCTGTCTGTCTGTCTGTTTGTCTGTCCGATCGCATAACTCAAAAACTACTACAAAAACTTCTGTCCGTGGCTCGGTCCTCCCCGAGAATGGCGTTGATCCGGATCTGGATCCAGATTCTAGAATTATTTTTACATCTGGAATTGTGCCTGTGCTGTAAAGTGTCACTTTAAGAGGGGGGGAAACAAATGGCATGATGGGAAAAAGAGTCCAGAAGATGGCTTGTAGTACGTTCCGGCGCAGCAAGCTAGAGCAGGTTTGGCCCCTCTGATCCGGAAGCCCTGTTTACTGTCTCACAAGATCGAATAGTCTATTGGAGGCGAGGGTCTGCAATCTCTGATTGTCGTTTTCTAGTTTTTAAATGTTTTTGTTTGCCCATCCATCCAGGCTCTGACTAAAGGAGGGGTGACCTACAAGGATGAGGTATGGCACAAAGAATGTTTCCTCTGCATCGGCTGCAAAGCTCCTCTGGCCGGCCAGCCCTTCACCTCGCATGGAGAAAGTCCGTACTGTGTCAAGTGTTTCAGCACCATGTATGCCAAAAAGTGTGCCGGCTGCAACTCGGCCATCACAGGTCAGTGACCCGGAAAGCTTTAATTCATACAATGACCAACACTTGGTTATAGGTGACTCAGGATTAGCTCACCTCTGAACTGGTTGAAAAATATATTTGGAGACTTGTGCAGGTAAATAAGCTTTATATCCCAGAGATACACTAAAGCTAGATACTTTTTTCAGAATCAGAATCAGAAGTAGTTTATTGCCATTGTCAGTGAGGGTTCACAGACGAGGAATGTTTCTCCTAGTTTGACCACAGCTATAAACTAAAGCAGCAATAGTTTTCTCACGGTCATCATGAACGTCAGACGTTTGAACTCATTTATGCAATTTTAATTTTGTTTCAAACTTGTTATTTTCCCCGTGTTTTCCACCATATGTGAAACACTCCTTCATTAGCTGCTGGCATGCTGCATTTGTGTCTCCCAGGGTTTGGAGATGGGAAGTACGTTTCTTTCGAGGACCGGCAGTGGCACCAGCCGTGCTTCAAGTGCTCACGCTGTTCTGTGTCACTGGTGGGATCCGGCTTCTTTCCCGACCGTGGCCAGATTCTGTGCACGGACTGCAATAATGACGACTGACCGCCACACACCTGCAATATCCTGCACCAGGTGCAGCAAACTATGAAACGCTGCTGGCACCCAGCAATATCTTCTGCAATATCACGATTCCCTCACGGTGCAAAGCTGATGCAAGGCTCAGTATTGACAACTCAAAACTCTTGTCAGCTTTTGAAATGAGCAAATTAAAAAATCTGAATAAATATGCTGTTATGCATCTCTATGACTCCTTATTTTTCAACATTTTGCAAATCAAATACTTAAAATGTTCAAACTGTTCGTTCATAAAGGTGGTAATGCACCATTCTGTACCATTTCTGCATGACTGCTTGATAAAATCGAATTTGAATGTTATCAGCTATGCTTTACAGGCACATTTAAGCCTTTCTAACTCATAAAGCTTTTTTTCCCCACTGCTTGCTGCACAAAACTATTTGCTGAAAATACATTTTGTTTTCTTTAAAGCTTAAAGTGATCTTTACACATGTACACGCAATAAAGATGTTAAAAAATGTAAAAAGTGATGAATTTGTGGTCAGATAAAAAAAAAGGTCCATAAATTGGTCTATATCAATGCCATGGGCAGCACGGTGGCGCAGTGTTAAGCGCTGTTGCCTCACAGCAAGATGGTCACAGGTTCAAATCCAAATTGGGGCCTTTCTGTGAGGAGTTTGCATGTTCTCCCCGTGTCTGTATGGGTTCCCTCTGGGTTCTCCAGCTTCCTCCCACCACCAAAAACATGCATATGTGAGAACCAGATCCATATGTGAGAACCCCTGTTAATGTTAGCAGTTTGTCACGTTAATATTCTAGAATTTGATATAATCTGGAGTTTACATTTTTCATTTAAACAGAATTATTAGAATTCCTCCGGAATGTGGATATGCCTGTGTCCAATCTCATGATCATCCATCCAATGGTTGTTGAGATGAGAACTGGAATGTGAAGCTCACTGTGGTGTTTGTGGAAAGGTCAGGAGGTCGTCACAGTCTCAAGAGGATAGCACATCTGGAAACATGTTGACTTAAAGCTTCTTTTACAGCAATAGGCTGCAGGCAACATTTATTGAGATATTTTAGGCTTCACCAAACTGCAGACGACCATTTAATTGCCATCCTGGAGAGAAACACTCTTAGAGAGGCAAAAAAACATACTTACATTGGATAGTAGTGGTCATAAACTGTACACTCAGATATGAAAATAAATGTTCAAAAAGTACACTTCTGTCCAATGCTGTGTATTTAAAATGCTGTCTTTGAACAAGAATGTTTAAAGTCAAATTTCTGATTTAAAAAACAAACATCAATTTATTCCTTTGGAAAACTCATTTTCCCAACGATGGTTCTGCGGGTAGTCCCAGAAAAAAACGTTCCTTTATTATGAGCTCCATAATCTACATAAATATTTACAGTTGAATCCCTTTTGCTGATCTGTTCTGATTGTGTATGTGGAGGCTGTGCCAGGCTGGGCTCCATGTCAGGAGGAGGAACAGCTGGAGGAGGGAGGGATTCTGAACCACATGGACCAATTTGTGTGTGTGTGTGTGTGCACAGAGTAGAACAATCAGGATTAATTGAATGAATCAATGTTAGTGTTAATCTTTCATTCTAAAATATGAGAAAAAAGACATGGACATTTTTTTTAGAAATCTTCAAAGATTTTTTTTCAGCCAGGTTTTATGATAATTCTCAACATGAGCTGTTTGCTCACACTGATTTCTGTGAAAAGTCTTGAGGTTGAAAACAGGACTTTTCCGTCTTGTTAAACTAACCCAGCAGGACCTGGGAGAGAACTTGATGTTAGCAACATGTCTGGCATCGATCCTCTTGGCCGGACTGGAGGCAGGTCACGAGTTCCGGAATAGCCAGTGATGAGTCACGATCTAAACCCCAATAGGACGCGAACACCGTCCACAGACAGCAGCTCCCAGCTGCTCTGACTGTCGTCTGGACCTTCAACCCAGGAGATGACATCATCCTGAGGTTGCGTCAGTCCATGGGGAGGAGGATTACTGATGGAATTAATGTTAGTAGGGGTTACTATTATTTAACAGTTATTAAAAGTGAATGTAGAGATTTGATTTGATCCTGACAGGTGATAATGTAAAAAAAAAAAACAACCCTCTTCTCACGCACTAAAAGTATGGCTTTTGAGAAATGACCCCTTTCTGTTTTTTATCCTTAGTTATTGATTTTGCAATTTGTTGCAACAGGTCTGCTCTTTTTCTTTACAATCTGATCACAAGATCAACTCCAGACCCAAAGAAAACCGAGAGGCCCTTGTGGCGCGGCCATTTGTTTGAGCTTTTCCCATGACTCTTCCTGAATTATTTTTGACCTTGTTTGTTGGGAAGGAGGAGAATAGTCTTGTTTGGCCTCAGGAGGACGAGGGGGGTGAGGAGGCGGGATGGGGTCAAAGATCAGTGAATATTTAAGATTTCATGACATCCGAGGCTGAGCAGCCTCCCACTGGTGGAGGCTGTTAAAATAACTTGCTGACCATGTGATGGCCCACAGGAGAAGGGAGGGGGCTATGTCTCCTGCAGCATTTGCATTGCAAGTGGCCTAAGATCCTTGGATGTTCATATACATGTTGCAGGATTTCACATTTGAGAGTTTGCCATTCTGGACTTGGTGGGTTTTATCCTACAGTAACCTTTGAATGATGAAAACTTTTGTAAAGTCAATTCACTTAAATTACCACACATCCATCACATAACATGCCTGGTTCCAGACAGGCTGCTGCTAAACTGACACTGTGGGCTTATGGTCCTGATGGTGGCGCTACCGTAACTGTCTAAAGGTACTTTACATACAAACATGATTTCACTAAATCCAAAAAGGTTCAGATATGTTGATCTGCCAGGAATGAGTTCTACATTTTCCTCCTCAAAAACTTCCACGACTTCATCTTTATCATGTGTTCCTCAGACCTGAGACCGGCTTAGACCTTACTCAGCAGGAGGAGGAAGAAGGAGAAGAAGGATATCTTAGCTGAATCTGAAACTAGCTATTAAGAAGCTATAAGTTCAACGTTTTCATCATGTGCTCACTTTCCTTTGTTATCAATGCGACAAGCAATAACAACACAGCAGATACAGGCCATCCATTTCTAGGAAAAAGGTCAACAGGGTTAAAGCTGTGTGTGATGCTAAACTCTCTTTGAGGGAGTAATTATTCACCACTGAGCTGCTGAGTTTTCGTAGTGGGACACATGTTGGGTTTCATTTATTACAATCAGGGAGCTTCCCCAGAGAGCCAGACGCTGACATATGAAATATCTGCAACACTCCAGCGCATTAGCCAGGGATAACCAGAGTCTCGTTTGCTGTAAGTCACAATTCTGGACTGAAAAAAATACAAAAAGACAAGAATGGCCTGCAGGCCAGACAGTAGAAGCTTCATCTTGTAGTTTAACTTTATAAATCCTGTTGGTTGATTAAAGTTTCACCTTGTTCAATTCCTTCCAGACAGTTTCCTGAAGTGACAGGAAATGAAACAAAGATTTGCTGTTCAGCGATGAGGAACATATTGTACATTCATGCCTCATTACTCACACACGCCAACGCGAGTGTTACTTTCCAGCCAGATTGCATTACGTAGTGGGCGATGTTGAGCCATTTGTGGCTAGAGAGAGTGAGTCATGCAACCTGCTCTCAATCACCGCCGCTGCAGTATCACTGTGTCGGATGGCTGGAGCAGACAGGGGAGGAGAGAACAATGTATGTCTCCAAGCTTGTGTTGATGCCCCGTGCTAATACTTGTGAATCACAAACACATGTTACCGAGTGAGGACCTCAGTGAAGTAAGGGGTGGGGGGGGGGGACTTATTTACACAATAAACACAAACATGCAAATATATAGGGGGAAAAAATAAGAAGAGAAGAGCCTTCTTGATTCTATGTTTTCTAACATGCATACATTTACAGTTGTTATTTGGATCTAGATAAAAACACAGTGGGAGCCTCCTAATGTCAACTTAACCCTACAGCTCAGCTGCACGTTGGTCCGGATCCAGGCTATGATCTGGATCTGGATTTAATTGCACAGAACAGTGGCGCACTATGAGTTGCCCTTTTAAAAATTGGTCTATTAGTATTTTGTTGAAAAAAACGTTTTTAAAAACGTAGTTGTTGTAGAGTTAGAAAGTGAAAATAAAAAAAGTCAACACAAAATGCAATAAATTAAGTGACATTTCATTCCATGGCTTTTGATTCAAAATTTGCACACAGTTTTCACAAAAAAACTAATAATACTCAAATTCGCTGCCAGCTGGTGTGGTTGTGCTGAGGTCCAGTTCCTCTCTCTGGCAGGAAGAGCTGCCTGTTTGAAGTTTTCTGTTGAAAATTCATTTTCAACACATTTTCTCACAAATCAGTTGTGCACACAGATATATTTTTACTGCACAGAGTTGACCCATAGTGATTGATATTTATTAATTTCTCATTTATTATTATTATTTATTATTAAATTATATTGTCCCCCCTCAAAAAAAAGTTGGACACCGTACAAAAAAATCTAAATGCCTCATCCACCATCACGCTATTGACGTCTTCATGTTTCTCCATCAGATTTGACATCATCTTTTCATTCTGAATGCATCATGCTAAATGGTAAAACCCCCAATTTAAATGCGTTTTAGCTGATGTTGTTCAATTTGTTTCCAACGTAGGTGAGGCGGTTTTCTTTTCTTGCCTTATCCACAAAGCTCGAGGTTGTGCTGCTCAGCGAAAAGTGTCCTGGCTTTTTTGTCCTGTGTGACCGACAAAGATATGGGTCTTTGCACAGTTTAGGTAAAACAGCAATCTGGCTTCGGGTTCTTGTGATCTCCCTGGGAGAACGGTTCCCTCAACATAGGCCAAAATGGCTTTAAGGATTCTATGGGAAATCTAAAAAAGGGTGATATTCCTGAATTGTGTGAAGCCTGTCAACACTTCCTCCTCTGTACTACCCTCTAGTGTCTCCTTCGTGCAGTCTGACAATGGAGGTGAAACAAGTCTGTCCAGAAAAGGATTTGTGTTTCCACGGTCACCATCCTGTGAAGATTAATGGTAACCATTGCCATGTTTGTCTCCTCCCACTTGTTTCATTTTTACTAGTACACACAGGAATCCACCAATAGATTTTTTTAATCGGATACACACAATGCTGCAGTGAGAAAATGCTGACTACGCTTAAAGTGTCATGGACCTGGGCTTTGAGGCTGACTATTTCCTGTTTTATTCTGAGCTTTCCATTTCCTGTGTTATTTTCTGCTTACCGTAGTTCCCCATGCAGGAATAGTCTGTTTTCACTGCTCAGATCCTTCTCTCTCCCCTGTCCTCATGGACTCTTTTCCTTTTTGCCACCTGTTTACCATTGTCTCATCTTCCACTGTATTTAGCATGTTTATTTATCCTCTTTAGTCTGTAGTTTGTTGTTTCATGTCTTGTGGCTCATTCCAGTCTTTCTTCATTACCTCTGCCAAGGAAGTTATGTTTTTTTACAGTGTTTGTTTGTCTCTTTGTTTGCTAGCAGGATTATAGAAAAACTGCTGGATGGATCTTGAAGACGTCTAATTTAGATCTCATTAAATTATGAGAGCGATCCGAATGTCCGTCCGGATATAGAAAAATAAGAATTTTTCCACTTACTTATAATGGAGGCTTTTTAGACAAAATCGCATCTTGTAAAATATACATTCAAGTCACTCACCAAAAATCACAGTCATAAAAGGGTCCGATACGCACTATCTTCTGGATCTGATCCAGAATGAGGGCAGGAGATAAATTAAAATTAAAAAGTACATTGAAAACCCCATTTATGAATCTGAAAAACCTGTTACTCAACTCTGATTCACCTTTACTTTTCAGGGTTGGTGTATAAAGATACCAAGAACAATGTAGAACCTTTTGATGATGATCTGGATCACCATGTGGACGGTGTAAACCCAATGACTTGAATAAGGTTTCAGCTCTCAGAGTGCTTTTCTAGTTATAATTTAAAACAAATTTGATCCAGTCAGGGAAAGGGAAACATTTGTTTTATTGATCTGTGTGGAAAGGTTTCTTGAATGATACTGGTTTGCCAACCCGTGGAAAACCGTCTGCATTCTTTGTAAAGTAGTGACATCTAGCAGCAGCTGCAGGAAACTACAATAAAGACCTGTGTTGATGTATTTTCTATGACACACAATGTAACATGTGTAGCACATATGTAACATACGTTTCATAATAAAATTTGCATGGAATACTGAGCTCTTGAGGAACTAAATGCCTTTTTTCAGTTTGCATTCTAGCAGCTGATCTACAAACACTTACCGGTACATCACCAAAGGCGCCTCTTGCACTGGGAAAGGATTAAATCTGAACTGACATCTAAGAAATACGATTATTCCTAGATCTCGCAGTGCAGATACAGCTAGAAAGCACTCAGGGAGCTCATACCTCCGTGTTGTCAAAGAGGCACGCACCCTCAGAGTTCCAACAATGTTGAAGAACTAAATTTCAGCGGGTCCTGCCTTAGAAAACGATGTCATGTATTTACATGTCATCATGTATTTTATCTGCAGTAATATTATCAGAATTCTTCAAACATACTCAACAGTGCTCTTTGCTTGGAAATCATTGCTGGGTTACTAATGGTTAATAATCATTATGGCTGGCTTGGGTTATTCTTCAAGCTGAAAATAGTCATTATGTTACAGAAGCCCAGACATGCTGCTCTCTTTTGGACAAATGAGTCTCTCTTTCCGATATGTCTGGGAGCCTGTGGAGAAGGAAATGGCTTGGGAGGAGACCACACACATTGACCTCATTTCACTTTTTATGGAGTGGCACTGCATGCTATTTTGTGAATAAGATTAAAATATTTAATTTTTAGATCCAAGTTTTTATCTTCAGAATTGTGATCAAAATTGTCTTTATTTCTCCCCCCCCCCCCCCCCCCCAATCTTCGCTTTGGTTGTCTTATTAGCAACCAAAACACACAATAGCAGTTACAAAGCATGTGAAAGGCATACTTGTAATTTGTGCATCTATCCCTGAATCCAGCCCCCATAGTTAAATAAAAAGTGATGGCATAAATCAATTGCTTTTGGGATAGGATAGGCGCTCGGGCCTAATAAGGAATTTTTGCAAAAACAATATAACCTTTTTTCTGAGTATGCGATTATTACACAAAATACATTTTCGGAATGGTCTCGACGAGGGCTACGCGTCTGTGGGGGCACACAGACACACACAAACACGTGTTAACTCGCTGCGCTCGTCAACTCGTGTTTGTGTGTGTCTGTATGTGTGTGTTGTTTAGTGTTAGGGTGTGTGTGTGTGTGCTGTTGAGTGTTGTGTGTGTGGGCGTGGGTGTGTTGGTCAAGACAGTTACAAACACGGTTGACTTGCTGCACTCGTCAACTCGTGTTTGAGGATCTCTGTGTGTGTGCGTGTGTGTTGTTTAGTGTCGGGGTGTGTGTGTGTGCTGTTGAGTGTCGGTGTGTGTGTGCGTGGGTGTGATGGTCGTCCTCAACAGCATGGCAACGTTGGATGCCAAGGGTTGACGAGCTGTGCTCGTCAACTTTGTCGGGGGTTGACTCGCTGCGCTCGTCAACTTGTCGTCTTCTGCGTTGCAAAAGCAATAGCCCCTTACGCCTAGGATAGGCGCTCGGGCCTAATAATAAAATATATATGTTTTTTTATTGAAAAATAACAGATTCAGAATTTTTCAGCCTGAATCCTGGTGACATGCAGAGGATTTTAAAACAATATTTAGCCAGAAGCTGTATATATTGTCTGTCTTGTTTGGTGGAGGATTTGTTCTCCGGACCTCCCATCTGATAGGCAATCCATCAAAAATAAAAATCTTAATGCTGTTCTGAATATCCAGTTTTAAGAGTATGTTCTAATGGAAGCTCTCTATGATCGCCCTTAGTCATGCATTTATCCAGGATTTATGAGAGTAGCAGCTTATGAGCTATTTGAAGTCTCATTTTCCTCCTTGGTTAACCAAAAGCACTGATTTACAGTAACACAAAGTTTACGTGTTGCCAGGATGAAGCTAACTCTGGTGCCAGACAACAAAGACGATTTGTCACAGATAATGGAATTGCGTCAATATTTCGAAACGCCTTTCTAAACCCTAATTTCTGGTCTTTGCCGCAGCCTCATGCAGAAAGCATGGGAAGCTTCTGGTTTTGGCTGGCGAGTGCAGAAGCTTTCCCAGATTTGTCCGCCATGAGTCTCTCCTTTGCATCCAGGAGGGAATAAAAGCTGCCAGTCAGCGGAAACAAGCTCATGAGGTTTGGTTTTATTTGATGGAAAAGTGATTCAAAGACTGGCCCTTTATCCTGTCGCGGTGTGCGTGTCTCAAGGATTCAGGCTGGAATTGAATAAGATGAGGCGCAACACTCGTGAAGTGGAATCTTAAATGAATACCTTTTGGAACCTTTGCATTCAGTGTTCTTCTCCCCCTATTTACACTTGCAGAGATTAATCTCTGTCTTTGCTTTTGCAAAATTGTGATTTATACTTTGTGGTAAACTGACAGCAGTTCTGGTAACTCAGTTAAACAGAACCACTAAACATGACTCAAGCAGAATAATGACAGCATACAATTAAACTTGCAGGCTCTGCAATTCAGCTGAGTCACATCTTACCTCTCCTCCACATACATTGATGAATACCACCTGGTGGAAGCTGCACACGTCCGCCGTTTCTTTGGTGAGTCCAGAGCACCCAGTGGGCAGCAGCTCAATTGGTTTCCTTGTTCAGTAGGTGCCATTTTTCTCCCCTTATACATTGTTTTCTATGCAGATTTGCATAAAGATGTAATAATAAATAATAAATCAATAATCACCAACGCTCAGTGCCATCATATTTTTTAATCTAAGGGGAAACATCTGAAGACATTTGAGCGTTGCTCTCGACTCACTTGCCGATCTAAACTCAGCTACAATATAATGATAGTGTCTAATTACAGGCTGGTTGTTTGAAGGCTGGTGGAAAATGTAATGTTAGCTTGTATGCAGGTCGGAGGCATAGCTTGCATGCATGTTTAGCTACGTTTGATCCAATTTAGTCGCCCTCAGGGAATTCTTGACTGTGATCTCAACATGTTAGAGTCAGGAGAGCTACGGAGAAAGTTCTGCTCTGGACTTTAATTCCTTTAGCTTGATTTAGCGGTTTTATGTGCATTTTAATTGTTTTAATTTTAGATCACAGGAAAAAGCTAAAATACTCATTGCAGTGGTGGTGAAAAGAGTAATCCCTGTACTCGAGTAAAAGCAGCTACACGATGATGTTGGGAAAAAATGCTCTATTATGAGCACTAAAGCTATGTATATTACAAATTAAATATGAAGATTTAATCCCATTGCCGAGTAATCAAATGGGTTGAGTGTAAAATGAGTAATCACCACACTTTACTGCAGTGTAAATCCAGCGCCAGCCAGTGTCAAAACAAGCAAACACACAATCATAAAATCACACTGTGGCGTTAAACAAGGGTTGCATCTTTAAACTGGGGCAGCTGATGTTGCTGTGGTCTGCAGAATGTTAGCCGATGGCGATACAAAGTTCCTCAAAAGGATTCAAGAACACCAGCAGTCCACTGACATGACGCAGTGGAGGAAACAATGTCAACTTTACCCTAACCCTTTTTAACCACCATTTTGCCTTTTTACTTGATGGATCTAACAAACAAAAAAACAAAAAATTAAAAATTAAAAAATTAACCAGCCTCACCAAACTTACTATAGTTGATAGTTCGCACCCAGAAGCTGTTGTCCCCCCCCCCTCAACAATGATTTACAGGTGACTCTGAAGGTTTATCTCTAACTCCGATGACTTACATGACATTTTTGTGTGGGGCTCCCGGAGTCTTGGACTGCCACTGACTGCAGCAGCACCTTCCTCTGTGTGTCTCCACAGCGCTGACTCGACTCAATATGCGTTATGACGCTTGCTGCGCCGGCCCTACAGGTATCTAGACCTATAACATCAGGGTCACCTCTTTAACGCAGGCTTGAGAAACAGCCTGCAAAATCCCAATTCCACAGACATGCGCCATCGCATTCCAATTGCGGGTGAAAAGTGGGCAGTTCAGGATGTCGGTGTTCAGGATTTTACGTCAGGCTTCACTTTCTCTCAACTCCCTCCTTTCTCTCGCAGCCTCCGAGTCGGTCGGACGGACAGCGGCTCCCTTCTCACCTGCGCAGAACATCCGGAGCAGGACAGTCGCACTGCAGCAAGCTGAGAGGAGGCGACGGAAAAAAAGAGTTTTTTTTTTTTTTTACAGCCAAGAAGGAAATCCATCCTCCATAAGGCGAGATGCCTCAGAGAGGAACCCGGTAGGTCTTATTTATTGGTTTGTGGCTGTTGGGTTTGAATTGCGCAAATCATGCGCTTCATCCTCAGTGTTATGTTAAATGATCAAACTCTTGAAGTAATTTACCATAACAGTGAATTATTTTTTAGAAGTAGTTGCTGACACCAGAGGCATTTTTGCCAGAAACATTCTTTTTTAGAACCTGAATACTTATTATAGTATATAGTATAGTTTTTTCAGTTTAAACTCACTCGCTGGGTTTCAGTGGATTACATTGTTGTTCATGTCTTCCTAAAAGATTGTGGTTAACTTGTGTTTTTTTTTTTTTTGGGTGCAGATTATTGAAAACTGGCCAACTTCTCCTATTTGGTCATTCCTTCTATATGCATGAATGCTGCTGCTCAGTGTAAAATACGGTTGGTTTGTCCTGCGGGAGACGCAAGAAGCTTCTTTTCGTCATCAATGCGCACTTCAGTTCTCTGTTCATTGTCTTAGGGCCCAGGTTGACATCACATTAAATTACTGTACAGGTAGAGAGATAGAGGGTGTGTGTGTGTGTGTGTGTGTGTGTGTAAAGAAAAAGGATCAGGTAGAGGGTCTGAAGCGGCATGGAACAGATGCTAAAAACATGTATTGGTGGTGTTTCTACACTTCTATATAATTCCATGCATCGTTAAATCATCCCAGAAAGCACCTCAATGAAAAAAGGGGGGAAAAAAACTATCTGAGATGCTTTATGAAAAGAAGAAATGTAATTGCAATTGTATTATATTACACATCGCTCAGGGAGCACAAACGTCTGCAAATGCAGCCCAGTTTCCTTGTCAAGGTTCCTCTTTGCTGCCCAATTTTTGATTCAATGGCCTCACTCCAAACCAAAGAAAATGTGTAAATGGAGCCCAACTCAATGAGAGCCCAGTGGCCTCTGCTGGTGAGGAATGGTCCAGACACTGCAATGAGACAGTTATTCTATATATATATATATATATAAATGTTATTTTTTTGTTTTTTTACAAATCTCATTAAAGAGTTCATGTTTACAAATAAGCCTTAGTGTTTAGTAGAGGGACCTTTGAAAATATATGTCTACATAAAGTCCGTTTGTTAAGTCATCAGTAACCAAACCGATGAGTCATGTTGCATTATGAATTAACTTAACTGCTGAGGATGTTATTTCTGTAATTTGTGATCTCTCTCTGAAAACAATACTATAAGATTGTTGACTTTGAAGTAGCAGGGAATCAGTCTGTTAGCTGTAATGCACACACACCTGGCAGTTATGTGTGTATGTTATTTCCATTCATTTTCACGGCATTACGACCCTTTTTAAATGAGACTATATGAAAAGAACTTGGCCGAGTTTGAAGTGATGAATCGTTGGTATAAGCATCTTTAAAACCTGTCCATCCCCTCAGACACATCTGATACTACATTTGAAAGGCTTTGATTTGGACAAGAAGGAATGAAATAAGCACTGAAGAAGTAAAATGCTTGATGGAGTGACAGATTAGCCAATAAAAAAAAAAAAAGAGTTAAATGATGCCTCCACCAGATGGTTGAATGAAACAACTGTGCTTCTACCTTGTAAAATTTTTAGATACATTTATTCTTTATTTTTATGTAGGTTCTATCCTCATTTACTTTAGCCTCATTGGTGCCAAACCAGCTCCAGCTCAGCTTTGCCAGTTTTGTTTGGTCTGGCTGAACTGGGACCAGTGGTCATTTTCCAGCTTGTTGATGGAAATTAGTTTTGCATGAGCCACCCACCAGATACAGTCAGCAAGTTTTAGTAGGGTTCTCAGCATGTAATACTAACATTCCTTGTTGCCTGCAGCTGCTTACTGTAGTTCCTGCAGAGGTTAAACTTAGTTCTGCATGTGGATAATTAGCTGCGGTGTCTCAAGCTGTAAATGCAGTGGGTGGCATTGATTTTGTCTTGACTTGTATTCATAGTCATTCTCATTAAGGAAAAAAGTGCCTCTTGACAGTGAGGCCAAAGAAAACTGATGTAAATAAGATGCAATATAATCAGTTGCAATTAGAATTTCCTCCTTTGCCATCAAACTGAAAGTCTTACAAGCACACACTCTCACAACCGCCATTTAAAACAGCCTGCGGCATCTCAATGCGGCCGTTACTTCTGCACAAAGCCTCGTCTCTCTATCCTTGAAAAGGAAGGCGAAGGCAAAGACAAAAAACAGTGAGTAAGTGTGCCAGTGTCCCGTCCTTAAATTTCTTCCAGGGCCTTTGTGTGGAAGTCGGTATGAAGTGAAAGCGCAGTGTGCAGCTGTCCTCCTGGCCCGCTGCTCGCTTTCTGTGAGGCGTTTTCTTGTCAAGAATACCAATAGTGATGCCAGGCCAGTGATGTCCGCCCAGCTGGCGAGGAAACAGGCTTCAATTATTCTGCCATCAAAGAAGGCCATTTAATTTGACATGAGTTAGTGAGCTTGCATTTGTGCTGACTCACGCAAAAGACGTGCTTGATATGCAGAGAAGTTAACTTGGCTAACCCAAAATATTGAGTAAATAATATGAAAAAAGAAAAATTAAGCATCAACATTGTGCCACTTTTCTGAATTTCACACACACTTTGGTTCAAACAATCCTGAAAAGTAATGTGGAGCTGGAAGGCCGCGCTTTAATAATGAATGCACCTTCACAGCGTCAAAATGGCTTCCTGGGGAGGTTGGGCGAGGTCATTGTGAGTGGCCTGCCGTGACTGTGGGGTTAATAACAGGGCCAGACTGGTTATGGGGAGCTGGCCGCTGTGCTGAGTTGCCATGCCATTAGCTCCTAGAGGTGATGAATAGCTCGCGGTCAGGAGTCTGTGTTCCCAGCTTCCATTTGAAAACCAGTGAAGCTGCTCCTTCATGCTTCTTAGTTGAGCTTTGAGATTTCAGTAACCGATGAGAATTGTGTGTGTTCATGTTTTTCCTCAGAGATTGCATTTAAAAAGCTGCGATGTTTTCAGAATGAAGACCATTTATGTTACAGGCTGAGATAGGATCCGGACCCAAGAAATGCAGCGCAAACAAACTCCCAAATAGTTTAAATATTTGAATGTAACATGATACTGAAAATACTTTATATAAACGGAAAGCTAATAGGAGACAGGCAGGCAGTCTCAAAATGGAGGGCAGAGCTAGAGGTCGACCCATGCAGGGGAAGATACATGGACGTAGTGAGGGAGGACATGAGAATGGCTGGTGTTGGGGAGGACGATGCAAAGGACAGGGTGAAGTGGAGAAGGTTGGTTTGCTGTGGCGACCCCTCACGGGACAAGCCCAAAGTACAGTAGTAGTAGTTAATGATTTGTTTTAACCTAATAACGCTTAAGAGACTTCAACATTTTATTTCTGAGGCTTTCATCTCATGTGCTGTTGTACTTATATTTTTCCAAGAGGTTTTGACTTTAATCGATGAGATGTAGCGCTTCATTCTATTTATTTTGTGCCATTGTGCCACACAATAGTTAGATATTTTCTAATGCTATTTTCTGTTGTGTCTATACTCTGTGTATTTATGTCAGCTATATTTCAGGGATAAATTCCTCTAAAGTTTTGTGCAGATGACCTTGTTCCCTTGCACATCCACATGTAGCTACAAATCAAACATTTGTTAGTTATCTTTTTTTCTAAATGTTATAACACTACAGTGTGACCTTGAGTCTGTCTTTTCACATGAATGGGTTGAAAAGCTCAGACTGATGAATGTTCTGATGTAACACAAATGTGTGCAGGTTTGTTAACTTTAATATTACAATAGATCAGCTCCACTCATGTCTCCAGACAAGCTGACATGACCTACACAGCATCAGAAATCACGCGGCATATTAAGGGCTAAACATGCGTAAAATTAGAAAAAGGAATTTCTTGAAAATGGAAATGAAATGTGTTATTTTTTTGAGTCTTTATTTGCCTATACACTTATTTTGGGGCTGCTTTATCCTACTTTTTTACTGTGTTGTTCTTTTCCTCTCTACAGACATTCCCAAATACTTCCACTTCTCTTTGCAGTCTGCCACCTCACTCTGGCCTTCCCAACGCAAATTCCTTCAGCATTTGGTACGTCTATGTCCGTTTCACAGAAGAAGAAGACAAGGGTGCATTTATCACAAATACGTTTTGGGTCCATTCTTGTAAAGCAAAGTTAAAGAGTAGCTCGGTCTTCCCGTCCTTCTTTTTTCTGCAGATGATGTCCAACAGCTTCATGTGAACATCCCCCAGTCGGGTCCAGTCACCGCCCCCCTGGGCAGCTCCATCTCCATCCCTTGCCTGGTTTCTCTGTCTTCCACTCCTGCCTACTCCTCTTCCTCCCTGGCTGCACCAAGGGTCAAGTGGTCGGTTGTGTCTGATGGAGTGGAGACACAGATCTTGGTAGCACGAGGTGAAAGGGTGAAGGTGAACGAAGCGTACCAGGGTCGCGTTGCCTGGCTCAATGCTACATCGCCTCCTGATGACCTGTCGCTGTGGTTGGGAGATTTACGCTCCAGTGACTCGGGTCACTATCGCTGTGAGGTGCAGCAAGGTCTTGAAGATGCCAGTGACCTTGTACAACTCAAGGTTAAAGGTAAGTCAATGACATTATTTTTATAAATTAACCTCCACAAACGTGATATTACTGAAAATTGATAAACTTTTAACTGATTATTATTATTATTATACTGATATTAAAGACGTTCCTGTCAAATGATATGACAGGAACGTCATGATATGATATGAATGAATGATAATAATTTCTCATCAACTCGGCATGAGAGTCAAATATAAAAGTATGTTGTTAGCATGTTTTCCAAAACATGCCACGTAGCGGCTAGCTGCCATATTTCCAAATTTTGTTGTTTAAGTATACATCAATCAATATTAATGAATTTTTTACCTTACTTGAAATATGTTTTGCATAATATACATTATAAAACAACATTATTCATGCCTATGTTGTTACCCCAAATCTTGTATGTGCATTTTGCAGAGTATTTGAAGGCATTTCTTCTTGTTGATATTTTCCAGTGTAAGACACAGTTGTTCCAGGAGAGCTCTCAATAAGTGCATGTGTTTGTGTAGGGGTTGTATTCCATTATAGAGATGCTACGGGCCGCTATGCGTTCTCCTTCCAGCAGGCCCAGAGGGCTTGTGAAGCCATCGGGGCACAAGTTGCCACTCCTGACCAGCTGCTGGTGGCTTACTATGACGGTTATGAGCAGTGTGATGCAGGCTGGCTAGCAGACCAGTCTGTCAGGTATATCAACACCCAGAGTTAAATTCAAGCAGCATGCTTCTCTCTTTCATTGAAACATGTAAACCTGCACCTTCATTGCTGCATCTCTCTGACTAATGAAAATACTCTAAGCCGATTTCAGTGCTTTTAATCCTAATTTACATGTTTAACCTTTGGAAAGTATCAGATGTCTAGAATTAATGTTAATTTTTTATATTAAATGTTCTCACTTTTTTCCTTTTCTTGCAGATACCCAATCCAAGTGCCCCGTGACGGATGTTATGGAGACATGGATGGAGAACCAGGAGTGAGAAACTATGGCACAATGGATTCAGATGATCTGTACGATGTTTACTGTTACGTGGAAGAAATGAATGGTATGAATAATATTAATTATCTCTATAACTAAAGGCCAAACTGTGCTAGAGTTCACTACTACATTGACTTTAGCAGCACTCTGTAGAGACTACAGGCAGTCGTCGACCTGCAACAGTTCGACTGCACCGGTTTGTGTCAAGAACGCTGAAGATGATATGGATTTAACCCAGAGGCACAGACTGGCGGTGGAGCATCAGAAGAGTTTATTCCCCCCAAAAAGGCTCGATACACAGAAAGGCAGTCCAAACTAGCAAAGGCATCCAAATCAGCAGGCAAAGGTTCAAAAACAAGGCTATGGAACTTGACTGTAAGATACGACAAACTGGCAGAGGATTGAAGACAGAGGGAGGGATAAGAAGGCAGGGTGACAAAGGGAATGAGGAGCAGGTGTGAAAATCAGAGCAGGTGTGTCAACGAGAGGGAAAGAGGTCAGACACAGAACACAGGGAATCATGCAACACATAAAGGCAGGGCGTGGAAGCCTAAAATACAAGAACAAAATGTTTATGACATGTGTGGTTCCAACATACCGGAAAATGAGCAAGCATAACAGTTTCTGCAGTCTCACCCAAGAGGGAATTGTGTCTTATACTCCTCATGTACAGCATCATGATGTAGCATAACATACTTGGAGTAATTTAACATGGGCACACTTATGACCAAATCATCACACGACAAAACCCTCGGAACCAATTCTGGTTGTAAGCCGATGACTACCTGTATGACAATTCTGATAATCTGACAATTCCGCACATCTGTTTCACGTTCCTGACCCATACTTCACCACTCCATTGCATTTCATGGAAATCTGTTAAGTGATTTCAGAATATTCTGCGACAAAGGTCATCTAACAAAAGAAAGTGTAAAATAATATCTCAATCTGTCCTTTCATCTGGAACAATCCCCCCCAAAAAGAAATAAATTAATGTGCTCTTACAAAGTACATACTCCTTATTTCTTCTGCTGCGTATAAATCAGTTTGGCAGATATTTTATTTGTAATCCTGCTGATCCTTCTGGCACTCTTCTGAGAACCGGACAAATGTTACGTGCAGTCTGAAATGGAAAATATTCTCTGTTTGTAGGGGAGGTATTTCATGACTCCGTTCCGCAGCAGTTGTCGTTTGCTGAAGCTCAGTCCTACTGTGGAGCAGCAGAAGCAGAGCTGGCTACAACGGCACAGCTATACTTGGCATGGAGTGAAGGTGCGGACTGTTGCAGCCCTGGCTGGCTGTCCGATGGCAGTGTTCGCTATCCCATCATAAACCCCAGAGACCGCTGTGGAGGTTCTCAGCCAGGCGTCAAAACCATTTACCGCTTTGTTAACCAAACTGGCTTCCCAGATCCATCCAGCCTTCATGATGTTTACTGTTTCAAAGGTGAGCATGGTGTGCCTCAAAAGGTTCTTGTACATACATTTTTATTTTTATTTTAATCACTTATTTTTCCACTACAGATAATACAAATACTCATGTCGACTCTGCCGTGGAGCACGTGACCACAGAGCCCAAGGAAATTGAACAAGATGTTGTTATTCTAACAGAAACAGAAGAAGAACTGCAACTGAACAAACATGAAGAACATGTTGAGCTCAAAGCTCAAAGGGTGGTGGAATCATTTCCTCTGTTTCTCAACCTTTATACAGAGGAAAGCCTGGTTGAAACACACCCAACAGCTATATCAGGGACAACAGAGTCTTCCCACACCACTACACCTCCTGCAGACCTCCCCAAGGCACTGGATGAAACTTCACCACCTCCTACAGATATGGCCTTGGGCTCCAAGCAGCCTGCAGAGCAGATGGACATCATCAGCACCACAGAAACCCAAGAACACGCGTCTTTTCTGCCAAGTGGTAACAACAAGACCGATTCCCACCACAATGATAAGTTGACCTTTAACCAATCTTACCCTGAAACCACGACAAGGTCACTCAAATCATCCCATGGACTAAATAACCAGACAGTTACAGACATAAACACACCTGAGAGGCCAGAGGATTCCCAAGAAATACAAGAAGCCTGGAATTCTATCACACCACAAGCCAATTACAGCGAAACAGACAGCAATCATACTCGGGACAAGGCTTTCTGGGAAGTGGCCCCAATAACCCGTGACCCCGTGCATCAGGTAAACCAGGACGAGACAGTAGTTGAAGACCATCTGGAGATGTTTCTGTCAACTCGGACCTCAACTTTAGAAGAACTTGTTACTAAACCAGCACAAACTACAACATCTTCCATCAATGAGAACACCGCCTTGTGGACTCCAACGGATGGATTGGGAGATATTTCTGCAGGTATGTCAAATGGAATGCTGAATTTGTATTACAAAAAGATGTGGGAAATTAGGTTATTCTCATTCGTGTCAAGAAGATGCAATTTCTTTTGTGAATGTTTGATCTGCTTCAAAACTCTTTGATGTTCTTTTCCAGAGAGTGACCTCGCTGCAGTCAGCTTCATTTCTACGCCAGAGACATCCATGTCCAGCTTCACTACTCACCCACCTTCTGCTTCAGCAGTTAGTGTCCCCGCTGAGTCTCATACGGCACTGCCAAATCTGGTGTCCTCGTTTGGGTCAAGCCGCTCTGATAAACAGGGCATGAATATCTTCTCCACGGTACCACAGCTGTGGGAGTCCTCTGTCTGGAGTCAAGAGGGAAGTACAAGCTCAGAAATGGAAGAAAGTGAAGAAAAACAGCAGCACCAGACAGAGTCTGAAGACAGCCCTGTCTCTGGAGTAACTTTCGGTACCAATGAGTCGCCAGAGGACTTGAACACATCTCAGTTGCCTGCAGATTTAATCACAACCCAGTATGAAACATCAGCCACCAGGGTGTACTTGGACATTGCAGCAAGTGATTATGAAGAGGCAAGTGGTCATGAATCTGGTGCAACTGCAATCTCTGGAGAAGACATTAACCATATTCCAACTACTGAAGCAGATGCTAAATTTAGCCTAATTGCTGAAGAAGGTATCATAACCCTTGAAGAAGCAGAGGGAGCCGAAGATTCATTTTCCTTGGGCGGCAATTCCAGTACTGCGCCCACCCTTGCCCTTGATGAAGAAACTTATGCCGTCTCAACACTCGGGGTAGTAATTAATATTACCCAAACTATTACAGAAGAAACTAAAAATGTCACAACTTTTGCTGGTGATAAAAACTTCAATGTTTCCCCAACTCATTGGGAAGAAGCTAGCATTTCCCCGGACAATGCTTTTGAAGAACATTCAGAAGTTGCCCCAACTAGTACTGTCCAAACCGTTAAAATGCAAGCTAGTGTTGTCCCAACTCTTGAAAAGGAAGCCGGTCTTACCCTGACCCTTGAAGAAAAAGCTAAATCTACCACAGCTAAAGAGGAAGACTTTACTATCTTTACTGTCGCTTCACAAACATCTAACTGGGCTCTGATGACAGCCACAACTGGATCCCTAGAATCTCTAAATGATCTTGACTACAGCATAAGAACCTCCCCCATCACCTCCCCAGCAGCCACAGAATCCTTCTCAAGTACAAAATCATCTTCTGCTCCCATAAAGACGACAACTACTCCCGTCACAACCGCAAAGCACTGGTCTGGACGCACCTGGAGCCCCATCACCTCAGAATCAATGGTTTCTCACACGACAACCGAGCCCCAGAGGGTGACAGCCTTCGTACCGCCTGTGGATCAAGGTCTGGTAGATGTTGACTTTAGTCTCACCCAGCCGCCCACCCTGCTTAACCTGCCTAATGAGAGGGCAGCTGTAGGCGGTACAGGGAAAGCTACAGGTAATGTTAAAGCCACTCTCATCAGCCTAACCGTCCTCCTGTCGCAACTCGATTTGATGATACACTAAAATGAAACCCGTGGTCTGTCTCCCTCCCTTCCTTTTCAAATGACTTCACAAGTTTGCCTCACCTTTTAATCCCAGAAATCCCTCTCACCCTTCTGACTCCTCCCACTTCACCTTAAAACTATTTTCACTTTTCCCCTTGTGACCCCCCCACCTCCCCTTCAAAGTACTCTGGAGCAGCTCCCATTTGACATTTGTCAACAGTCCAGCCTTGTTGTGCATGTTGTTTTCTTTCTCCTCATATGATTGACCACTGTGAAGTACTGCAATTTAGTGGTTTGCCTTTAAATAAGGGTTCAATTGATTCTTCTAGACTGGTTTTCTGCCAAGCTGATGGCCCTGGTGGATTTATTTGCACATAATATATCGCTGCACAAGACAGTTATTCTCACTTTCACTTTATTCCCCTAACTTGTCTTTTTCAAGTAATTTAGAAATGACTTGACAAAGGAATCTTTTTGTGGAATAGAAATTATGATATTTAATGTCCTCATCTGTTTCAAAAATGCAACTTATTTAATTGACTAGCTGATCTATACTACATGAACAAACCTATATAGTGATGTAGCCCAGTTAGCTATGCTGATTGGACACATTACTTGACATGGCCCTTCCTTGGGTGACTTATTGTGAACGTGGTATGAGTTACAGCTTGCAGCATTTGTGGCTATCTTGGCTAGCCTAGTAGCAGAAGCACAAGAGTGTTTTTACATTAATAAGCACAAAATGCATAAATTGTTTTAGATTTTTCTGAAAATTCACAGATCATTTCTGTTTTATATTCTATTGTTCAATCACGATGTTGCAAAATGTGTATTTAGGTGTAGAATGATAAATCACTAATCCGTTTTTTCCTTGTCTCACCGTTAAATCTTTAATTTTGCTTTACTGCAATCTCTGTCTCATCTCATGATTTTAACTGTAGATCTTATCATTTTATTTTATAGCAAGTGTTATTATTTTAAGTGAGGAATGAAAACAAGAATGAGTCATGTTTTTGCGCCCGGAGCAGAATTCAAGAAGTGTTAAATATTATTGTACAAAACATTTTGAAGCAGTGATTTTTTGTTTTCTTATTGCTCTTTAGGAACCTTTATTGGCTTCATTTTGACTGTTTCCATATTGATGAATTAGACTGAGGCCCATTCTGTCAAATGTGGGTTATACTGCACACACACCTGTTTGGTGAAGCGTAAATATGAGTATGATCTTTTTGCACTGTGACATAAAGGTAAATAAGCTTCATAAGCAAGACATAAAAGTTAGATTTGCTACTCAGAGAATAAAAGTGGTTTATTTAGGGAACAGACTATATTGGGGCCATTACATGTGACTCCTATACATTTAGATACACTTTCAACAGACCTTGTGTTTGTTCGCCTTCCTTCCGCCTCATTGACAGCTATATTTGTGGTGATAACGGACACTGTGTGTCGAATGGTTTCACTCTCCACCCGTGCTTTGACATTTAAGACATGATATCTAGAAATATATCAGAGTTTCTTTGAATAAGGTTTGGAGACAATCAGAATCAGAATCAGAATCAGAAGTGGTTTATTGCCATTGTCAGTGAGGGTTCACAGACAAGGAACGTTTCTCGTGAAGTCGTGCTACATCTAACATCAATGACAAAAAACAAAGACCATACAAGTACAGACACATCAGCAGCAGCCGGAGTGGTTACACAGATGTGTACTAGCAGCAGTAAACTAGCGTCATCACGCAGTGCAAATGGAAGAGTGCAAGTTTTATTCAGGAGTACGGGGCAGAATTAGTAAGTGTTCATTAGTCTTACGGCTGAGGGAAAGAAGCTGTTCTTGTGGCGGGAGGTTCTGGTCCGGATGGACCGTAACCTCCTGCCTGAGGGGAGAGGGTCAAAGATCCGACCTGCACGCCTCCGAGTCCTGCAGACATACAGGTCCTGGAGCGATGGCAGCTTGCAGCCGATCACCTTCTCCGCAGCAAGCATGATAGTAGAGGCAATAAAGAGGCAGCATTTGTAAATCAGACAATTTTAAAAGGCTATTATTATGAACAGTCAGTGAAGCACCCACAGCCTTCAATCTGTACATTCACAATCTGTTTATTTATATCACCTTTACTCAGCGGCCAGATAACGCACGCAGAGGCCTTTCGCTATTCTTTTGCAATCAATCGCGACTCGAGCTTCTCAAATAAGCCGTAATTTGGTGTGCATATAGAGGAAAGAGATAAATGGCAATTTATTGTTTTCCGCTGTTTGAATGGTGCAATAAAACAAGAAACTATGCAGAGTGTTTGCAGAAATGACTGAGTAGGTCACTGTTGTTGTGGAACTTGATAACATGGAAAAAGCAAAATCCTTGATTATTATAGCGATGGCAACACAGGTTTCTCATTCCACCTCTGTGAAGCAGCATTGAACCTCCGTCAACATACGGAGAGAGAGGTTTGTACGAAGTATAATGACAGACACCGCAGAGTTCTTGATTACAGGATGACAGGAGAAACAAATCAAGTCTGCGTCATGTTTCCTTTCAGTTTGGCAATAAATGCCGACAGGCTTTTTGATTTTTCTTCTTTCTTTTTTACAAATTCATAAAATTACACAAGAATACCAGTCATTCTTTTTCTTCAAGAAACAACAGTACTGTGGACTTTATTTGAAGCAAATAGTTATTTCTTTGTGCATCATAACCAATCATACAGTCACTAACATTCACAGCATATAAAAACAATAATCTGGATACATGAGGGAACATGACATTATCAATGAATTGAAAGAAAACCAATGCACAAAGTATTTTTTTTTTAGAGAGAATGAGTAGTCTGTGAGAATACAGGCTGAGACACGGTTTAAATATGATCTGACACACATTTCATCATTGGAGGATTTTTCTAAACTTTAAGCGCATCAACCTGAAACGGTTTGGCTGAAGTATAGATCCTGTTTATATTGGTTATAAGGTTTTGGTTTGCCTGTCTCTTTACGGACCTTTGGTGGCCATATGAACCAGCCACACACAAAAATGTAGACTTACACTGAAAAGCATTTTACTATGAAAAAAGTAAGAAGAAGACAGAAAGCAAGGAGCTCTGAAAACCAGATTCAAATAGACGGCAAAGACAGAAAACGACCTGAAGGGTTTGACCTCCTGTGACCTTCTGAAATTTGTCTTCTGCTGCCATCTACCGGGTCAAATTCATCCTGACGCTTCAACATGTCAGCATCTGGAAATGGGACCTGCAATGTGAAACTAGTGCCCTTATTACAATTGCACATGCTTATCCAATGTTTATGAATGGATGCAGTTCACTAATGTACACATTTATTTTGCTAATATTTCTAATGCAAAAAATATGTTTTTACCCTGAAATTCATACTCAGAACACTGGAAACAATTACGTAATAAAATAAAGACTATGGACACTTCTCACATGAAGCTTCCACACCATACTAATCTAGCTGGTCCTTATGTTTCAGATGCCTGTCTGGAGGACCCCTGTCTCAATGGAGGCACTTGCACCGACAATGAAGGGCTGATTAAATGCCTCTGCTTGCCAACATATGGAGGAGACTATTGCCAAACTGGTGAGCCCTTTTTCCTTTCTTGTACTGGAAATAGCTTCTTTTTTGGGGTTTTAAAATCAAGCTGCGAGTTGTTCCAGATAAATAGGAACTCACACCCAGTTGTCAGCAGCACTGTGAGATCAGGCGAGGCAACCAAAGACTCTTGTTCGTGTCTGTTTTCAGACATGGAGGAATGTGAAGCAGGTTGGGATAAGTTCCAGGGATTCTGCTACCGCCACTTCAGCCAGCGTCTGAGCTGGGAAGTCGCAGAGCAGCACTGTCGTATGCTCGGAGCTCACCTGGTGTCCATCAGGACACCTGAGGAGCAACGTTACCTGAACGGTAGGCTCATGCTTTGATCCCATATGAGCGATGTATGTGTCTCTGAAGGATGAAGCATATCATTCCCGACTCCTCAACAGCCAACTACAAGGAATACCAGTGGACCGGTTTGAATGATAAGACCATTGAAGATGATTTCCGCTGGTCTGACGGCAACCCGCTGGTGAGGAATCTAAGAAACCAGAAATATGACTTGATATGACAAGCGAGTGTCTCCCTTGAGCCTGTCCAACGCCCGGATAAATGCGGAAGGTTGCGGAAGGAATGTTATCCGGCGTAAAAATGTGCCAGAATTAAGCATGCAATCAACTTTAAATAAAAAGCTGATTTCTTGTGGTGACCCCTGACGGGACAAGGCGAAAGAAGAAGAAGATGTTTTATTTTACGGAGTTTCTTTCTAAGAGTTAGATGAGAGCGTTGATGCTATTCTATTGCCTGCACCTGCTTAGCTTAGCTTAGGTTATGGAAACCGGGGGAAACAATTAACTCTTGCTTATAAATGGTTGTGTATTTTTTATTTTTTTTTACTTCTGAAATGATAATGGTTATTTGAGATGTGCTGATAGACCTTCCTGTAAAACTTATACAGATGCCCTACATGAGGTAAGAAATATCACAAAATATCAAACCTTTTTGTTTACAGATTTGTTTCGTTTTTTCATTTAATATTTGGTTTGTTCACCCTTGTCTCTTGTCTTCATGCATTCAGCTGTATGAGAACTGGTACAGAGGGCAACCAGACAGCTATTTTCTCTCTGGTGAAGATTGTGTGGTGATGGTGTGGCATGATGACGGACGCTGGAGTGACGTACCGTGCAACTACAACCTTCCATATACCTGCAAGAAAAGCACCTGTGAGTAACAGGAAGTGTTTTTGGTTTCAAACCGACCCCCTCTGTGGTCGGTTTGGGGTCATGCATCACAATATTTTATAAACACCTAAGATCTAAGCCTAAGGTTTTATTAAATCTCCGACAGCCTCATGTGGCCCACCACCCAAAGTCCGAAACACCTCCACATTTGGAAAAGTTCGGCAAAGATACGAGACCAATGCAGTCGTCCGTTATCACTGCGGTCTGGGCTTCCGTCAGAGACTGTATCCTCTCATCAGGTGTTTGTCTGGAGGCAGGTGGGAGACGCCTCAGATCCTCTGCATCTCTGGTAAGAGAAAAGTCTTTGTTGCTTTAGTTAAGACCTGAGTTACATTAGCCCATGAGAGAGGACATTTTACATTGTCCAGTGATACTTATTTCATGTGTGTATTCCAAATAAAACCAGACATACACTTGAATATATATCAGATGCATTAAAAACATGCAGCGCCACCCTGGCAGAAAAAAACAAACTCACCCACAGAATAGAAACACAAATTAATGGCTGGTGCTGGGCCATGCATCCATTCACACATGACACCTATAGACAATTTGGAGCGATCAATTCACCTAAATTGCATTTTTGGAGGATGCGGGAGAACCCGGGAACCCAGAGATAACCCACGCAGACACGAGGAGAACATGACGCAGTTATACATATTTAAGTAAACATGGCAGCAGTTGATTTCCACCCATTGGTCGGTGGTCTTTGCTTGTCTGCTTAAATTTAACTGCTTGTACCAGCCTAGAGATTGACCAGATGAATATGTTGATGATTCATCTGCCAGAAAGTTGTCAGCAACAACAAAAATCTTCTTCACATATAAACATGTGTCTTACCTTTGGGGGCTGAGCCCCCTCAGGATCTGAACCTAGAACCACCCCTGTTTAAAACTATACAGTTGCTGCATTTCGTAAATTAATTAAAATGTTTTTTATTATATGATGTAATGTACATGTTTGCATTTTAATATTTCTATTTTGATGTTCTTTCCTGTCCATCCTTCAGCTCATTGAGCGAACTGTTAACCAGTGTGACAATCATATTAATCCACAACTAAAAGTAGTCCCCAACAAATAAACTGACACTTATTTATGTGACCATTGCTTGTTAAAAACTACAGAGCCCAACTGTGTCAAAATATTAAAGTCTGCCTTTTGAAAAGTGAAAATTTGTGTTTTGTGTGATTTAATCCTGAGTGTGGCCGAGAGTTATAAACTGACAAGCATGATGGACTGTCTGATGATAACAATAAACTTTATAGACTGAGGATTTTTTCTATCTCAAAGTGTGTCATAATATAATACAAAATACAAATTTAAATACCAAGCAATAAAGGCCCACCTGTGGCCATTTATCTCATGTCTCCCCCCAGGTTATAGTACATATTTTATGGGATATAGTCTTTTTTACATTTAAAAAAAGGATGAAAAATATCATTTAAAATACAAACCGGGCTTCAGACTGTCTTGTGTGTGCAATTTTATGGATTTTAAAACCCAGCGTTGGATAATCTTGAAGGAACATGATGTATCATTAAAAAGCCTCAGAATCTGTTATATATGCTCATGGCTCCAAACCCTTACGGGCTTTATAAACATATAAAGAACCTTAAAATCTGTTTTTAGAGCTTCTCAGAGCCAACGGAGCGTAGCAATAACGGCTCTCTCCTTGTTATAGTAAAATGTCTAGCAGCACCGTGATCAGTAAATGAAAGCCTATAATTAACTGCACTGGAATGTCAGTGGAAAAAAGCAATCCAGTAACCAAATCCATTTTAATTTAAAGGGTAAATAATTATATATATAAATACATATCACTTTTCATTTTGACCTCTGTGGAGTCTTGAATATTGTTTTTGAAAACCTTTCAGAGGCTGGAGCTCAACCTCAACACCCTGAAATGGCGTCACAGACCGGCGCCGATTTTGATGCTACTGGAGACGAGTTTGAAGCCACGAAAGAGACGCCGCAGTACTGGGACATCAAGTTTTAGATCACTCCTGCGTTCCTTGTCTTTTCCTGTTACACTTTGCTGTTGTAATATGACAAGCAGACATAAGAATTGCTTTTGCCAGTGACAAAAAGAACTGCAGTTTTTTTCAGCAACATAGATTTGCTCTGAGTGCACAGACGGCTTTATTTTCAAAGGAGTTCCATGTTTCTGTGTTAGATTTTTTTTTGCATTTTGGTCATAAGATTTTGAAGTGTTTAATGTTGAGAATTGCAAGATGTTCAAGTGATAGTTGATATATTTGGTTGAAACACAACACAAATATATGACCATTCCGTGTCACAGTTTTTAGCTGTTGCCTGAGAGGGTGTTTTCATAAAATGGTGCTAAAATGCCTCAAAGACCTTCGCATGATCTTTCTTCTTCTTCTTCTTCTTCTTCTTCTTCTTCAGAGAATCAAACAATATAAAACGGCACAAAGTGGATCTGAACAAAAAGTTAAGAAATACTGTACATTGATTAGTTTCCACCTGGCATTTTAAGTCAATTTCTCCTGAGAAACATATGTTCTCCAGACACAGTTTTGTTCATCGGCTTTATGTTATAATAAAGTTTTGTAGAACAAAACAACGAATAAAACTTTCTCTTGTTTTACCTTTACCACCTGTGTATCTTATGTTGAAGTGAGCGTGATCACACAACCATTTATCCTGTTTCAAAAGAAAACAGGAATTCTTTTGGAGCGTGAATATCTGTGCATTACTCAATAATACACAGTTATATTACAATAAGAAATATTGTTATTAATAACACGTAATACAATTATTATAAATTATAACCCTAGCATGACTTCATGCAGGAACCCATGGGAAGTATTTTCGTAATAAAAATAAAACAAAATCATCAATTTTAATTAATACCCGATGAATCTGAAGCGCGCCGAATTCTGATCAGCCTAAAACACAACCGGAAGAGGAGTCGTCGGATTGATCAGCTGCAGCTTTAGCTCCTGTACACCAGAGGGCAGCACCAGTATGAATATTTCATTCGCAACCGATAAAACAAGCCGATATGACACTGTGTGATCAAATGTAAGTATTTTTCTTAATTAACTTCATGACAAAATGAGGGCACTTTATTGGCCATAAAAAACTTTCTGAAATTGAAGTCTTACTGAGAACCAGCTGTGTGCTGATAAGCTTTATCAAATTGAGCAATGATTGATGGTTCACTGCAAAAACCTCCAAAATGTCATCTTGTCAAAACTGAAGAAAGAAAGCAAACCGCAATGAGGACAAGAAGGGTGCTCCGAGGGACTCGCAAGTGTCGTCAGATGATTTTCAAAGGTGTAAAAGGATCACTTTACAATCACAGATGACACTCTGGAAAATAAATAATCAGTCTATCCAGCAACTTTCTCCAGGTCATCTCAAAGGTATTATTTGGCGATCCCGGATCAGATGAGTTATCCAGGCCGTAAAATATCCAAAGTGAGACGGTGTAGCGCATATGTGTCAAAATCAAGGCCCGGGGGCCAATGTGGCCCGCCACGTTATTTTTTGTTGCCCGCAAGAGCTTTGTGCAGATATTTGTTTTTGTAAAATGCTGAAAAGTAAAAGTGACAGAGTTGATGTGTATTTGTAACTGATTTTTAATCTGTAAATGGGGTTTTAATGTTAAAATTAAATATTTGTTGCTGACTCCATTCTGGATCCGACCCAGATGATATTCAGTGGTGAGATAGAGCCCCCCCCCACCCTACATGACTGTGTTAAATTCCCTAAATATCGGTCAATAATCAATGGAGGTATTGAAGAACAAATTACAGACAGACGCCGGCGATTACATAACCTCAGCGGATATTTTTACAGCAGTAAGGTATCCGTATATTTTTAGAACTATGCAATTGCATATGTAATATTTATAATTTAATTAAGTATGTAGTAGTAAATACAGTTATTTAGCAGCATGTTAAGGAGTAGTTACATTTTATTTACATTACATTACATTTAGTTACATTTACAACTGGCCCTTTGAGGGCAACCATAATGCTGATGTGGCCCTCGGAGAAAATGAGTTTGACACCCCTGGTGTAGAGAGACGGATCCCTTTCATATGAAAGAGCTGGACGTCTACCCCAAGCTCCTCCATGCAATCTCAAATGGAGGAAGCTCTTTTCTTCTTTTATAGAAATGCCTTCATTTTGAGTCTGCATCTGAAAACAATTTATTTGACGGGCCATCTGATGGGCTAGATCAGGGGTGGGCAAACATTTTGACTCGCGGGCCACAATGGGTTCTAAAATTTGTGTGAACTGATATAAATGACATGTAAAAGTCATTACAAAAGTCATTTGGCCTTTTACAGGTAACATTACAGGGAAAACAAATTAATTTCGTTTGCAGAGTAAAAACAGTAAAACATATAATGACAATAAAAAGCAAATGTTAAAAAGGTCAGATGAATGAGGTTTAATTATAATAACATTTCATTATATCATTTGGAAAAGTTCGGCGGGCCGGATTAAAAAGCCCAAGGGGCCGCACATGGCCCCCGGGCCGTAGTTTGCCCATGCCTGGGCTCGATGAACAGTATCCTTCCATCCCCTAAGGAAGCAGGAAACATTAGTTTACACAGGAGTGCATGGAACAAGGGGTTAGGGCCAAGGGGAGCATTGGGTTCGGACCTTCGTCTTACTAGTCAGCCTACTATTTGTCACGATGGATAAGTACAGCAGCAACATTGCAGGTCATGCATTAAAGGAGAATTGAGGGAGATGAAGACTTTTTTTTTTTAAGAACACCCAATGTTGTACAATGTAAAAAAAAAAACCCTCCAGACGTCTTGAGGTATTCGTGTTGACTGTAGCCTCTGAGGTAGAAGCAGTTAGCTGACATTCTGTACAGATTGTCCTAGCTTGAACCTGCACCTGACAGCAGGGAGAACTTGTGAGCAGATCAGTGCTTTAATGCTAATCTGTTTGCAACCATTGAGGGTGTAGGCTAACACAGAGAGGCTACAGCAAAGTCACGCCATATTAGAGTGATGTTTTACTATTATTAACCTTCCTTCCAGATGCCATATCCTGTAAAGTTTTACACGTGCGTGAATGCTTTTGCTGTCCTCGTGTTTTACCTGTGTCTGATTGTGCATTTAAAAAGTGTTTCCCTTCCTCATGTTTGATCGCCCTTAACCGCTTGTGAGAATTCTCGCATTGCCCTGCTTCTTTAATCCTCCTGTATGATCGTCTTAAATGATGATTCCTTCGGCTTATTGTGTTTTACACCTTTGCCTGAACACAATGCTGTATGCTGAATATTTTTGCATTAAAATAAATGAACTTTTACTTGTCTGAGGGTGTAATAACTGAAGAAGATGTAAGTTTTTCATGCAAGTTGATAACGATACTATTTTTTAAAAAGCTGTAATGGAGTCAATGTCACGAAATGAATGGAGAAAGAGAGACAGAGAGAGACATAGAGAGAGGGCAAGAGAGAAAGACACAGGCAGAGAGGGATAAAAAAAAGAGAGAGAGATAGAGAGCGAGAGAGAGAAATAAAGAGAGAGAGAGAGAGAAGCCAACTTTGGCTCTCACCCAGAAGCTTTTAGAGGATTAACAATCAAAATGGGAAGTCCCGACATCGCTTGTTCGGCCCGCTAGGCTACACCTTCTCTTCCATCAGCTCCTGATTATTCATGCCACCAGAACCAAACTGGGCCCCTCTGACCTCCTCATTCATCTGACAGGGTGTCTTTCTTTAACTCCATTTTGACCTCTTTGAAAATACAGCTCTGTTCGTTTCGTTCCTTGAAAGCCGATTTCCATTTTTTTATTCTTTCCTTGATCCCCCCCCCCCCCCCCCCGCCTTTAATGTGGTCTTTGATAAAAACCTTCCCCGCCATGATTTTCCCCCTTATCTCTCTTTCAACGTTTCTGCCTTCAATAAGGTCTTCATCCCGCTTTGCCTTCTCCTCATTTGCTTCGGCTGTGTGTTGGTTGCTCTGCCAACAGCTTCGGGCCTGTTTTCTGAGATTCCCTAACAGAGGATCTGAAAGAAAGGAGGAGAACTTCAAACCGGCCACTTTGATCTCGCCAGAGAGAGGAGCTTTCTGGTTTCACGGGGTGGGATGCAGGCAGAGCCGGGAAGCAGTTGCAATCCTAATGCGTTCAGATTGGGGATGTTTGACTTTAAGGACTGGAAGGCGCTTTCTAATGCTCAGATGTAGAATTCTTCCATCCGAGGCCATCTCTAATGAGCTGTGTTGTCAGCTGCCGCAAGCAGGAAGGGCATGTCTGACAGTGCAGAAACAAAGGCTGGCAGCGGGCGAATCGTTCAAACGCACTGCGAACCGACCAGGACTCAGATCTTATCTCTCTCCTTTGCTCTATTATCTCCAAGAAGGGTTACTGGGTTTCAACTGCTGCTGCTCTGACTGGACAGGAAATGACCCTGAGTTTACAACAGGCTGGGAAAACGCTGATGTGATGCTGAGTGGTGCAAGCAGGGATGAGAGTTCCAGTCTTCTCAGCTCTCCTGAGAGGTTGGGGGGGGGGGGGGGGGGTTACAGCGGGAGTGATAGTGATCAGAGACAGCATGAGGTGGATTCCATCTGCTTTCACATTAGGGAGGGTGAAACAAATGAAAATCAATAGCGTGATTACTTCATGCTTTTAACTTGACTAATTATTTATGTTATGCTTTTTTTTTTTTTTTTTTACACTTGCTGCAATGATGTCTGACAAGATCTATTGAATATTTCAGTTTGGTGTCACCTTCACTGACAACGGCAGAATGGTCTCCTCCCCCCTCTCATATTTATCAGTTCAGTGTTTGTGCTCCTGTCAACACCTTACCTGCACCTCTGTTTTTTTATTATTATTTTTATTGACTGTTCATAAGTGCACACACAGTAAAGGGCATGTATTGACTTGTAAACTGGAACCCCCCCCACATCAAATCATTGTCAGAATAATTTTATAGGATGAGAGGATTTTCTCATTGTCCTCCTAAACAGTTTTATTGACTGCTTTCTAACACAGTCTCATTTCTTGCCTGGATATGTTCACGGGGATGCTGCCCATTAGAAAGATTTGGAAGGAAGTGTCTGACAGGGGCTCTGTCATTGTGGACTGTTTTATCCTGCTATTTAAATGATCATTATTCACACAGATGCATATACACAAGGCAAGTTGACACTTTATTACACACCAGTGATGCAAGATTCGCCGCTTACATTCACTTTGGATTTACAGGCTCACACCTTCACGGGAGTTTCACCCCAACTTGACCGGTGTCTCAGCTTCACCAGCAGGATGGCTGGAGAGAGCAGAGGAACACAGAACGATAATCACATCAGCATGTTTGGAGGCTTTTAAAATGGAAGTTTAGCTACAGTTTTGGTGTCGATGGCCCGCACCTGTCCTTTTTGCTGGCGGGGGGGTCATTTTTTATGGGCAATATCATATTTTCCCTTAGTGGCATATCATTTTCCACGGCTGCATCCATCCCCTGTTAATCATCATGAGTCTTTTTATGACCTTATCGGCCTGACTGACTGCCATTTAGCACACCAGCCACCCCATCCCACCCTCCTCCTCCTCCTCCTCCTCCGCCTCCTCCTCCTTGCATATATGCAGTCAAAGGGGTTTGTTGCTCAGGCAAAGGATTGGGAGACAGTGTACATTTCTTTTCAAATGCATTTGGTATTTCAAACGACGGGTGTGATTTCCTGGATAAGGGAATTCATCTATTGTTGAAGGAGTGTTCATTTCACTCTGCACTGGAGGGGGTCCAGGTTAAAGCCTGTTCACTACAATGCACCATGATCTGGACTGAACTAGCAAAGCTCTCTTTGTAAAGCTGTGAGGAGAAAGGAGAATGTCGGTCTGGATTTGGAGCAGAAGAACAACATTCCCCAACCAACAGTTAAATATTGAGCTGTTGTTACGGCGAGTTCATCTTTTTTGATTTGCAGGAATTATGAAATGAAACATGCTGCTCCTGAGGCAAATCACTACTGGTGACATTTCAATAAAAGGTTCAGTTCACAATCCTCCTCTGCAAAGAACAAACACCTCATGGGAGTGTTTAGTCTGCAGTCACATCATTCTATTTCCCTCAATGGTGCGTTAAAATAGGGGATACCCGAGAAAGAGAAAGAAGTGCTGCAGAAGGTTGAAGGTTGGAGCTGAATAAAATGTAGCTTCTTCCATTAATTTACTCTTTTTTAGATTCTCTTGGGCGTTTCGCTGCAGAGGAGCTGCAGAAAGAGTTTGGCCACTTCAAGGTTATTCAACACTGCCGAAGATCCACTGGTGGAGGTGAACTGCCACATCCACACACACACACACACACACACACACACACACACGGGACGGAGGGTGGGAGTTGTGGGGCACACTTACAAACCCAAATGGTGTGACATGTGTATGCGGCACAGTGCAGATTGTTGTCTACACATAGCTGTGTGTGTGCTAAAATGAAATGGAGGAGTTCGCCAATCTGTGAACGGCCATCTGCTTCGCTGATGGGAACCTCACACACACACTGAGACAGAAAGAGAGAGAGAGAGAGAGGTTGATGGTGGATAAATGAATGGCTAGATGGATGAATGAATAGACAAATGGATGGATGGATGGATGGATGATGGGTTGAAGGGTGAAGAAACTGTAACAACCATGAACGGTTGTTTATTTATGCAGTTTGATGGGTGTCTGGTCTGTCTACATCGCCCTGGAAACTGCTGGACATAATTAAACTCAATTTCACACGTGCTTTGTGAGGCATTAATCTCATCATTCCGCTTCATTTTGTTTATTTTTAGGGACAACTTCTTCTACTATTCTGCTACAACGTAGGAATCGTCGATACTTGTCCTTTTCAAAAATGGCCCGGGTTTAATAAATGTTATGGTCTATCCACATCATCATAAATTTATTTTATTCCCAGCATGTATTTGTGTCCTTGGCGTTCTTAAATCATTGCCATCCTGCTTCTCTGCATCAGTTGTGACACTAAACCAAAGATGCCATCAAGAAAGCACAAGAAATGAAAACCAACCAAGCTGCAACCGCTAAACAAGTACACCAAGAAATCAGACCTTTACTCCACACAGGTAAAAAAAATACTCCTATAAAGGTTTGGAAAATATGAGTGCTATACAAAAGAAAAGGGGTTTTCTGCAGTATATTTAATGGACAAACAAATTGAATATTTTTCAACGGATGATATCTGCCTGTCCAAGCAATGAACTCATCAGGATAAAGTTGGCTGCTGTTGCTTTCTGGCAAAATTGGTGCACTATTCCCAACAGATAATTGGTTTAGAATCCAGGCTTTTGAAGGAAGCCACCAGGGAGATAGCAGCTGCGACGAGCTCGAGATGGTTGTGGCTGACAAGACGTAACGTTTGGGCCCTTCTGCTGAAAAGGCTAATTTAGCATTCTCTTCGCTCAGAGGCATACGGGATCAGAGGTGAACTCCTCCCAACCAGGAGTTGCTGACGATGCACAAGGTTTACCAACAATAAAAATACTCTGACCAAGCCTCCTGCAAGGAAGCCATGAGTAAGAGGAACCTGTGTCGATACCTTTAAGTTGCTTCAGTTTTCTGCTTCCAGCAAAGCATCTGTGATGTTTAGTTCACTAATGAACCAGCTTTCCCAAATGTTGAACGTCTGATACGATGGGGGACCATCATCTTTACCACCTTGTTACTGCTGCTGACATTCACACAGATGCAAATAAAATCTCTATATTGCAGTGGTGCATGCATGCATGTTGAAAACTGGCATTTCTCTAATTCGACTACTTAACGGCTCCTCATTATTCCTTGAAAAACACATTTTTGGAATAAACAAAGAAGTCAGGAGAAATCTGCTCCTCTCTTCCGTCTATTAAATTAATGTCATGGAAAGTGTTTCAGTAGGCTCAGCTCGAAAGGATGGCGTGGGCCCGACCTCGGGTTGACTCGCCACCCGCCGAGGGAACCGTAGGGGACGGGTGCAATGTGGAATTGTGAGGCAGAAGGGGGCTCGACGACCCGGTCCCCGGACACAGTGACTACAAATGTGGTCAATGTGGAGTGTTTTACAAGGGAAAATAAATGGCCTCGATTGATTTTGTGTCTCTACTTCATCCCAGGGGTCACCGTAACCATATATTTGCATTTGTTGATTGATTAATTGATTGATTTCTCCTCTTTTCTTCTTCTTCTTTCTTCTTCGCTTGCTAAAAACCGGTTTGATTACATCGTGGTCAGAAACAGGGTCCGTTCAACGTACAAAATATAGATAAGAGATCGCTGGAATGCTGGAAGCAAAAGGCAAAGACAAACTGCAGCAATGGGAACATGCAGGGAAATGGGAACAGTTAGGCAAAGGTGAAACACATCAGATTAGAATTCTGTCACAGCAGAAGTTTAGAAGGAAAGGATGAAGGCTTTCTGTAACTCCTCTTCCTCGTTGTGATGTTATTTTTTTTTTTTGAAGGCACGAAAAGCTCATTATGGATGCAACATCAACTCCATTATAGATTTAATAAATCCTTCAGCTTAACCCGGCCATCCATCATCCGTACCCCTGATGCTTTGGTTAAAGCAGCTCCAGAGCCGCAAGGAACCATTTCTAAAGGTTGATTGGATTTTATTTATTAGGTCCACCAGGGAAGCTTGTCAGCCGCGTGTGTAAATCTAATTGACGGTGGAAGAAGTTAGTCTGGTAATTAGCAGCATTTCTTAAAATCTGGTGGCTAGATTTTTCACCGTCACCTTGGTTGAAGATCCAAGTGAGTTGAGCTAATCGGTGAGGTGAAAATACAGCAGATCACTGACTGGCACCAGAGGTAACGTAAACTCACAATTTTTCCAGTAGCCAATTTACCATTAATGCAGACATTTTTATTCTTCTTCATCCAGTTTGGCAATCCACAGAACCCTATCATGCTGGAGTGATTGGGTGCTGACATTCATCTGTTTGTTAGTCATGCTGTGCAACAGGAGTTGGAAGCAGACAGCTGGATAACGTCACTGATTTCCTGTGCCCGTGAAAGCTGGAGGAGAGATCAGTAATGTTTGCTTGTTTGTTTGTTGGGCTGCAAAAAGCAATTTTATGGAAAACATGCGAGAAATTCACTGCCTCAGGTCTAATTTCATTTTAGAAATACAGAGAGAATTTGTACATTTGGATTATTGTTTAGCATATCAAAAAAATAAAAATAAAAAAGTAATAATATATAAGTAATTAATATATAAAATGCCTAAAACATATTTTGCCCTGGAAACCCTGATCTGAGACAAGTTCCATGTATAATATCATGATACACATCATACACAAAGTTAAAAAAATACACTCATAATTACACTTAGTTAAAAAAAAACTAAGGCTCGAGGCACAGTGACTAAGAAAGAATTGAATCACAGACAGGAACAATTTTTAAACACACTGCTCCGAGATAATCTGGCCACATTCTAGCAATCTTTGTTTTACTTCCAAATAGACACGACGCAAAACAGCGGTCAGTTTCTCAAGCTAAAGAGCACTCGGTAAAATAAATTGGGGGAGCTTATGCATTGTGTGTGTGTACTTTCAGTTGACTTAAAATGCATATACGGCTACTTGAAATATATATATATTTTTCCAACAAAGTTCACATAATCAATTTATCAAACAGAAAATTTAGACAAGATCCAGAAATGAAATTTATTGAGGTGTTAATCGTCCCCAAAACATAAAATCTATTTCCCTCCACGTCCTGTATGATTTGGTTCCTTGTGGAATCGTGTGATTGGCTCACTCCTGTCTTTGCTTTTTGCATGGAGGGGATGACGTTCTCCCGCAGTGATAGCGCATATCGATGCAGCTCTGTCCGTCAAACCTGAGCACAATTAACATGCTGTCTGCATATACATATCCTGAGGCATTCAGGAGACTGTACAATCAGAGATCTCTTGATGAATGTTAATGAGTTGAATCACTGTTATGATTCCCTTTCTCCTTCCACACCATTCATATTAACAACATGCAGTGATGCCTATCTGCAAACTGCAAACTAGGATGCACCCACCCACACACATGCATTGACAAAACTAAACAATGACTGAATCAGACTCTTTTTTTTTCATACTACTCCCACTTGTTTCGGCTTGAATTGGTACAACGTCATGTTTGATTTACCAAACGAGGTTTCAAGCTAGTAAAAATCCTGTATGATTTCAAGAAATTATTAGAAACTATTAGACAAGGCAGGTGAGAATTAAAGATCTTTACTGTAGCAGGCCAGCTGATGAGGGGAATGTGGATGCCATTGAAATAACTCAATGTATACTCAACACATGAACAGCACAGGAGCAAGAGTGGAATTCAGAAGCCAGAATAAGCAGGCAGACAGATCCAAAGGGGCAGGCAAACAGGCGACATCCAAGAAACGGAATGGTGGAATGAAGGCACGAATCACAACAATCTGGCAAGGGTGTGGCGTCTGAGCTGAGTACATGTGTGGAGTCAGGGCTGATGGGAGATGTGTTGCAGGTGAGCGTAGGAGGCACAGGAGACCGGAATGAACTGATTGCAGGGGACGGATCCGGAAAACAGGAGAAGTTAGTGCATGGAAAAATACAGATCCTCCCCAAGCTGTGACATATTCCAGTGTAGAATTTGTCCTGCCACATGGACTGTGTATATATATATTCATATACATGCATATATTTATAGACTACAATTGTCTGTTAGCTTGGATTGCAATTTTGTTCAACAATTTCGTGCAATTTGCTGCAGCATGCTGATTCTCCGCGACAGCCTCCTGCTCTGTGCTCAGCTCCTTATTGCAGCTGTTGGCAGCCCGCCTGCTGCGTTACCTTTGTGTCCATGCGACTGTCCACCGTCTACCACGTGTTCCTCCCAGCCTGTGTCCAGCCTGCCTTCCCGCTCACTTGCCGGCATCAGTCCAGTATTTTTGCTGTAATGGTGCTAATGAGTTTATTTTCTCAGCACTCCTCTAACATGCCTTCGTGGGTAGATAAAATGTGGATGAAGATAAGAGGTGGGAAAGAGAGTGGAGGTCTTATTTTATCACGTAGGAGCTGGTGGTCTGGCTGACCTCAGTCGCTGTGAGGGAATTCATCAGGGAAGGACATGCTCACTTTCACTTTGACAGGGTTACACAGACTGTGGAGAGGCTTTCTGTTTAAGCTTTCATTAATACTGCCATGGAGCTCCACTGGAATGAAGTCTGCAGTCAGAAAATATACCTAATTTTATCATGCTGAGACAAAATAAGAGTCTGTGCAGATATTATCTGTCTCTAAATATACCCAGGCACCAGGATCCTGTCTTGCTGAGATCTCTAGAGGGTGTTTATTTTCAATTTTCTTTTTTAGATCAAACATCATTTCAAGAGAGCTCATCATGTATTTTGCAGAGAAACGGCAGAGCGGGGCTCATGACGCTATGACAACTGTCAAAAAGTGTGCAGGTCAAGCAAACTGAAAGGGCTGGGCCCACACTGTACGATTTATCAATAGGCTTTATGATGTTATCTGTCTGCGCTGTGAAGCCAAAGCTCGCAGTTTATGTGCTTTCATTCATCAAAATACAAACTTACTCTTCCTACCTTGTATCAGATACTGGTAATATATGTTTTAATACTTGCTCCATTGCAATTCAATTGCAGAAATGTTACAATTTCCTTCACATCTTCAGCTTTGCGAACATTTTTTGCACCTGCTGATCCATCTCTCTAGTGACCTTACTTTAAGTCTTTTACTTTTTGCCATTTTTAGCTCTGGGTTAATTTTCCAAAAAGTTTATAGCTTGGCACAGAAGAGAATAATGTCTGGCTGAAACCTTGCCTGGAATGCATTAAGTGTAGATGTTAGTCACTCCTGGGCTCTGGGCCCAGCTCTTCTGACGTTAGGAGTTGAAAGTTTTATGAAAAAGACTTGATAAATCCCGACTCGCAATTAAATTATTTATCGTCAGTCTCAGCTACCTTTTCAGCTATTTCTGAGCCTGGTGAAATATTAGCATTTCACTAGCTGTTATTTGAAGACACATGGTGATGCATACGGAGGCCAAATAACCTTCCTTGCCTCGGCAGAAGACCAAAAACCCTCAGGTTGTATCTCCAGTGATAAGAGTCTGTAGTGTTTTCCATAGTCCCATTAGCTGTGAATTGATGGGAGCTCCTAACTTCCAGTGATTTGATCTCAGCTGGCTATGGATCAGTAATGAGAGCTTGTTGAGACTTTCGTTGTTACACAAAGCATAAGAGGATGGCTCAATCTGCCCCGAGATTCAAGAGACTGTTTCGTTTTCAGCCGTTCTTTGTTTTATATGCCTTTTGGCCACAGGTTAAAATATAGAGCCTTACATGTTAAGGTGTTGCATTCAAAATGCTGCAGAAAAAGCAATAAAAAAAAAAAAAAAACAGAGAAGAAGTGCAAAAACAAGGAAGAAAAATAGATCAACATATCAATGCAAAAATAGGAGACAACTCCAAAAACAAAGCAGCAAACTTTATTTTGACACACACATTCTCCATTTAACTAAATGTGACATCTCCAGGTTCATTGTCCCTTTGAACAAAATGAACACTTATGTAAATATGTATTTTCACTTAAAAAAAAAAAGCCTAGCTAATACATTTTAGCTCTCCAAGAGGATCTTTCCCGATCACTTTGATCTAAGAATGTAAAGCAATAAAAATGGAAACAATTATCTTCCACTTCACCACAAAAAAATGTTTCACTATTGCTCATGTGCTCTCCACATCTCAATGCCCTTCTGTTAATATAAATGTAAACAAAAAAAAAAAAATATGACTAGCAACAGCCATACTACACAATACGGATGCAAATGGGATTAGTTGGCAACAGCATGATTGTTGCTTACTGACAATGGATGATGAGTGACTTTCAGACAATTAATAAAATATTGGAATAACACAGACTGTGATGCTGCTGTTGATGGGGATGACTGTCAGTCATGCATCAGCTGTTGGCGTCATGTAACTTTTCTTAAAGTTAGACATAGAGCCAAAAATGCTTAGTTGGCAGGCAGAAATATTTTTTCAGCGCAGTAGTGGCCAAATTAAAAACATGTACCGTGCCACAACATCTAGCAATAGATACAACATGGACCAATCAAATCAGGACTGCTTTTGTTTGCTTTATTATCAATGTGAAAATGATCTTAATTGCAAACCCTTCATGCTATTTCCCATAGATCAATGACACAGTTGTCCATATCCGAATGCACATCAATAACAACTTGTGACTGAGCTTGTGATTCAACATCAAAACGAAAAATGTTCTGAAAGGAAACACACAATTGCTAGTGTGTGTTTTTTTTTTTTTTTCTTCTCTTGTGTGTGTTTGTAGTGGAATTATTTGATGGGCATGCCGCCTGGGCAAGCGTCGCTTGGCTGTCATCCTTGCAACAGTTTGTTGTATGTGGCCCAGCCGCAGATTTAGGCCAAGACAACGATGATTTGGTGCTTCTCCAGACCAGCTGGTGCACAGGATCAAGCTGTTAACTGCAAATTAGCATCCTGCTAATCTGTGAATACTGGGTCTTTATCAAAAAAGAACTACTCTGTAAAAACTATCACAGGTTCAAACATTAAATCGTCAGCCTCCTCTTTATGTCCAGGTGGAGGATCACCGCATCATAGCAGGATGAAGTTTCTCATCTCTGACTGAGATCCGGGAGTGAGAAATCATGACAGATTGTATTTCATCTGAAGTCATGATGAGAGTTTTCTTTGGCTGTGATTCATGGTTTCCAATCAATAAGTTAACTCAAGACATATTTAATATTTTCTATTTTTTTCTTGCTTCTTGCAACCAGATGATTTAAAGGATAATTTGAAGTATTTCCTCACATAGAAGAGAAAATCTGAAATTCTGTCGTGCAACGCTTTACATCTAAAAAAAACACAAAAAATGTCCTGGAAAGTATTAGTATTTACCTGAGTGGGTCTCCGGATGCTGAAGTCTTCAGCTCATGCATTATAACGCACTTAGCTGTCTGTGCACTCTGCTGTCCGACAATCGAAGACCGGAGCGGTTACGCAACACCTTTGTCCCAAAAGCAAACACTCCATCAAACCTTCCCTCGTCAGCACACTAATTGATCAACACAAGCACGGAATGTATATAAATTCATGCTTTTATTAAAATACTGAAAATATTATCTTGGTTGGTGTCATACTTGAATACAAATAGCAGAAACCGATAGTTTTGTTCCTTTGTCCCACTTCTTCATTCTTTTTATCTACACATCCACCAGATGCCCTCAGACTTTCATTTTAGTCCAGATTTTGCTCATCAATCACCTTGTTCCCTTCAACCGAGGTCCTCCGCCCACCTCCCCACCCGCACCTCAGTTCTTCATCTGGCCTGCAGAACATACAGCCCATTTCCCCCTCAAACAGTTGTTGCATTGCTTTGCCTTTGCCAAAGCGGCAAAGGTGGGTTCAGTCAAAATCATTAATATATATATATATATATATATATATATATATATATTCCATTACAGCGAAATTGCAGCATGTGTTTTTTGATTATTTTATTGTGGTCTCAGTCTGAAACATCTGAACAATTCTCTTCCTGCACAATGCGCTTTAACCTTGGTGTTGAAAAATGTCAGAGGCTAGTACTCGGCTACGTGGCCAACATTTGCTGCTTGTGGAGCTGTTTAAAATCGGATTATTGATTCCAAGGCGTCCGTGCTGAATCTGTAGAGAGGGAATGTCAAATTCAGCCCTACTTGGAAAAACATGATCTGTCATCTTGGAAGAACAGATTAAATATCTTAATTGATCCAATATATCATTTGCAATGACATGCCCTCTTCGACCTAAGCCACTGTAATTAATGAGCCCATAGAGAATACACAAATATTAACAGCTCAGATGGGTGAAGGGTGGAGGTTGATCTTTTTCACCCGTCTCAGAGAGAGAATTGAAATGTCTGATTCGCCAAAATTGAAAGAGCTGCGGTTCAGCCGAAGGAGAAAAATGGAGCTTGAAGGGCTATTATGTGATGGGATGACACAGCCGTAAAGATTTATCCAATTTTATGGCCATATACAGCTGAGACATTAACTCTGTTGCTCCATTCATCCGGCAGACAGCTCTGTGTGTGTGTATGTGTGTGTGCTAAGATGCTGAAATTTGCTTATATAAATTGAATTATCTTCAGTTGTGTATCTAAACGACTCTGTTTTAAAAGACTGTTCAACCCTGTCAGAGGCTGCTTTCTATCCCAGAGAACCTCTGCTGAGCTATTTGTACATCGTGATGTGTTGGAACGCTAATCTGAGTACTTATTAAAGCGATCCCTGACTGTTTTGACAAATAATTTACCTCCACTACATAAATATATAGACAAAAATATATATAATTATTTCTTATAAGATATAAAAAATATTTCTTATAAGATATAAAAATGGAGGTCAATGCTGTGTTGTAGGTGGCTGATAGATGGTGTTGTACGCAGGACAGTCCTTTGAGGACAGTAATGTCCAGGTTTTAGCCAGGGAAGACAGATGGTTTGAGAGAGGAGTTAAAGAAGCTATTGTTGTCAAACTGGAGAAACCATCTCTGTAAAGTTCTATAATCTATAATTATTTTTAAAGGAACTTTCCAAATGTATTACCCCATAAACCTCCAATGCAATGCCCATTTTCACATTAACATAACATATTAACATTTTGGGACATTTGTTGTTGGTTTAACCTACATTAGGGGTTGTTTCTTCTATGGAAACTTTTCTATTTCGATTAATTATGTAGAATAATATCCAGTCTCTTTGTTCTGCAGGAGAAAAAAAAAAGATCCAGGCCTCAAACTGTAATCCATCTCTCCTACACTTGGTTTTATTGGCAGCGCAATAAACTGAGGACATTCATCAGAGAAGTCTGGCTTGACATAATTTCTCTGTGCCTTTTTTATTTATTGCACCACATTACACTTCCACTGTCTGACTGCCTTTTTATTTGACAAATATTCAGGCATCTTTAATTGAAGAAAATCTGAAGTAATTTACACACTGAGAAATCACTCCAAATTGAAGCATTTTCTTCTCTTGGTTTTATTGTCGATTATTTTATATCAGGCAGTATCATTCATCTATCATTGTTCTATCAACACAAAACTGGGTTGAGTTTTTAAGTGTATGAGTCAATCAAACTACCAAAAAGATCCTCAAAGCAGGATTAATTTTTTTTTTTTTTAATTATGGTGATGTATGTTTGTTCCTAACATAAATGACTATTAATGCACTTTGAGCTCCTTGCACTTTTATTCCAATGTGGTTTTACACTGCAAATGGCAAATGAATTGATTCTTGATAATGTTTTTTTCTCAACCAGACACAGGGTGATATTTGTACCAACCTGTTTGATGTCATCAGGATGGAGATGTAGATGTGAAAGAAGAAGTATGCTTATAATTTGAAAATAGTCACAGAAGGCAAAACAATAATACTTTCTACAAGGACACGAGGCATCCCAGACACACTACACTAAATTCTGTTGCCATGTTGCCATGCCAGCAGAATCTTTCTTCCCAATGCCTTACAACTTTCAGGTAATAAAGCCGTCAAACAAAGAGCGTAGTATGAGGTAGAATGTGCAAAAAAGTGACCTGCAGAGACAATTTCAACCGGATGAGATAAAGGCTGCAGAATAATTTGTCAGGCGGAAATCACCATAAAGTCACTGTGAAGGTTTCAGAGGGACAAATGCACTGGTGTTCGCAGATATGCCTGCACAGCAAATGCACGCCACGCTCGGGTGTATCCATCCACCGAGAGACTGAGATCAAGAAATAGTTTCCACATTTGTTTTCATAAAAACAATAAACATCACGTTGATTAGAAGGGTTGAACAGGTGCTGAAATCTGTAAATAAATAAGTAAATATAATCATTATTGAGACATTGACATAATGGTATTTATTTACATTTATAAAAGAATGTATCCTTTCAGTAGTTTTCATACTTTTATTTAACTCTGCGTCACTTTTCAAAGCGCTTCTTGATTATGTTGGTTTTGGATGTCATGTCTTTGTAGTAATGGTGCATGTATTGTTGTGGGCTTCCGGCATGATGGTTGCATACAGATAAATGCTTCTCTGCAACTGTGGGGTGTTGCTGATGGGCTTTCAGAGCTGAGACACATGAGATATGAGACTAGTAACAGAAAAAAGTGAGAATGAGGAAATAGTCACCTTTTCTCATGAAAAAGCAGAGCGGGAACTGTGTGTGTGTGTGTGTGTGTGTGTGTGTGTGTGCCCCCCTCGAAGGGCATATCCCATTGGGAGGAGGCCTTGGGGAAGACCTAGGACACGCTGGAGAGATTATGTCTCTTGGCTGGCCTGGAAACGCATCGGAATCTGCCCAGAAGAGTTTGAGGATTTGTCTGGGGAGAGGGAAGTCTGGAAATCCCTGCTCAGACTATTGCCTCCGCGAGCCGGCGCCGAATGAGGGGTAGAAGATGGATGGATGGATGGATGAATATCATAGAAAACAAAATCCACTCCCAAAATGACCTGAAGCCCAACTTGTAACCATGAAAAACCAAAGACACTTAGTGTTGTGATTGGTGTGTGTACTCTGAGTTATGATCTGGGGACAAAACTTGATGGACATTTGGATGGAACATACATCCCCCTTCACTCTCTGATGAAATGGGTTCATAAGATGTGAACTTTGTCTTTTGCTCAGTTCCCACCCTGCATATAACTAAACTGAGAAATGCAAGATTTCTTAAGGCCTAAAACAACAGAGTGTTGACAAGCCTTCTGGTATACGGGCGATCACCTGAGGTGGTGGACGACAGGTGTCTGAGGGCTTCAGTGCCGACAGGAGTGATCCTATTTTTAGGTCATTAAATGTAATTTTGCCCGACTTGTGTAAGATAATTAGAAGTAGCTACGTGGTGAGCATGAGTTAATAAGCCTCCCTGAAAAAGACATTCCAAATAAGGACTTCAGGTAGATTTTTGTTTAAAGGAATGATAAAAAAAAAAGATGCCATCAGATTCAAACCTGTAAAAGAATAGGAACTTTAAACACGGATGAAACACTTTGATTTTCATCCAAGAATTTAGGATTTATGATATACTCCAAACTGTTGACTCAGTGTCTTTTTAATGGAAACAGACATTAATTTTTATAGGAAGAGACACGCTGCCAAGGCTAAATGGTGTCATATTGCTCCCATCCTGCCAGGCGCTCATTACAAGCACTTGGAAACAGAAGAATGACGTCAGGCACTGCAGAGGAAGAGGACGACAAGCGTCTCACAAATCCTGGACCTGAGCCAGAGCATCAAGAGGAGTTTTGACGGATTCACATAATAACTGCTGTTGGTGATTTAAGGGTTGACATCTTTAAGAGTAGAGTAAAAACAAAAACAAAACCCTGCTATTTGTTTGATGCAGATAATTACAGATAATTATACCCGGCCTTGGACACCATCCGACAAATAAATTCACTGACTGAAACCAAAGTGAAAAGACGACGGCAGCAGTCACTGCACAGTTTTGGCAAAGGAAATTAGACGAGACAAAAGGAGACGGTAATGAAGATGATGAGTTATGAACATACAGGCACGGTATTGTAATTTTATATTAACAAACTGAATAAATATTAATTTAATTTCAGAAGCGTTATAATCACTTATGGTCTCTGCATTTCCAGAATACCGCGTGGAACATTCACTGCAACGTTTACTAGATTCTCACGCATTACTGTTTAATGGATAATTATAATAATGTCCACTAAAGCTATTGTTATAATACATTTTTGCCCTCCAAATGCCTCTGAATGCAGATCAGGGAAATTACAATTTTAGGTGGGTGATCATCCAAACTAATAAAGCCCTTTTCTGTATTTGTAAAACCCCGTGAATGGCCATGTTGTATGGAAAAGTATCACTGATGTAATCAGAGCTCCGCAGCCAGAGTGGCATCTGGGATTATTTGAGTCATTATGGAATCTGTTTATGGGATAATTTGAAGTGGATTTAATTAAAGTGGAATTAAATTTCTTATTAAACCCTCCTTGTCTCTGAAGGGCCCTCGGAGGCCTTTAAACCTCCTCCAAAAGACGCTGATCTAATCAACCTGTCAGGTGATGATTAATCACATTAATAATATGTTCAACGAGGGTTCGGTCAATGAGCGTCTCATCCGATGATGACCTCTGGTTCTATTTCATGGTCTTATATGACCTGGACTTGATGCTGAGCCATGCCGCAATCTGTTATAGGATTCTGTTTGGATCATCCTCATTAAGAACTGCCTTGAATTTCTTTTTTTTTGCCTCAAATCTGTTCTTTGATAATTAGTACCGTATTTTCCGGACCACAAGTCACACTTTTTTGCATGGCTCTGTGACTTATACTCAGGTGTGACACGTATATTATGTATTATATATGTACAGTATCTGCAGTTCAAACTCAAGTATCCACAAAAAGTCTTTCGTTGTTCCTTCTCGCAATATTTTGCTCAGCATTCAGCTCTCGAGCAATCTTGCGAGAAGGAACGATCTTCATTTTGAACGAAATCTCTCGAGATCTGATCAGTTTGTTTACATCTTATACCCTTTTTCCACAAGTTAACACAGTTCCTCAACACTTATATAAACATATCTGTAACAGCTTTTGTTCAAAATAGCAAATTATTGACGTCACAAATGAAAAGAATGCTGGCAGACATGTTTCAATACTTGATTACAAGTACAAGTAAAATGTCCGGTGTGTTGGTGTGTTTTGTTTTCGGTTGTTTTGTGTGCTACACGGAGTTGAATACCAGTAATTGTTCATGTGTTTTGTTTTTGCTTGTTGTGCAAAATAAATTGCCCACAGAAATGATTTATGTTTTTTTCTTCTTTATGAGCCATTAATTGACTAATGTGATTTATAATCCGGAAAATACGGTATATTTGGTCTCGGTGAGAAGCCCCGGTACTAAATGAATGCCAGTGTTCATGGGTGTGTGTGAGTTTTGCAGTGTAGAGATGAGGCCTGCAGTTGTGCAGTCTAGCTGAGAGTGATTCGTGCGACAGCAGGGGTAAGAGAGGGAGGCAAACGCGATTAATCGTAGCTGGTAGTATTCCTGAGGGGGGAGCTGAGGCTAAGACGAGGCGACAGCTGAGGGGAGGAACTATTTAACCCCCAGCTGATTCCTGTCAGCTCCTGTCCACAACGTGTCACAGATGGTCCTGTTGCACTGTAAGAAGATAACTGCTCAAGGTTCTCATCACAGATCTTGGGCTCTGTTCAGACATATGATCTGAATGACTGACTGGGACTGATCCGAAAACAAGCTTCCCAGTTTTCCCCCCACCCTTCACTGTTGTCATAAATATGGATTTTCCTTTGACAGCTAAATATAGATGCTTAGGTTATTACGTTAATAACATTCAGAGTAAATTCACAACTGTAATGTGTGTGTGTGTGTGTGTGTGGTTGCCAGAGCTGGACCAGTAATCAATAGCAACTAGAAAACGACAATCAGAGATTGCAGACCCCGCCTCCAAAAGACTATTCAATCTTGTGAGACAGTAAACAGGGCTTCCGGATCAGAGGGGCCAAACCTGCTCTAGCTTGCTGCTCCGGAACGTACTACAAGCCATCTTCTGGACTCTTTTTCCCATCATGCCATGCGTGTCCCTCCCTCTTAAAGTGGCAGTTTACAGCACAGGCACAATTCCAGATGTAAACATAATTATAGAATCTGGATCCAGATCCGGATCAATGCCATTCTCGGGGAGGACCGAGCCACGGACAGAACCTTGCTTGTGTAAAAATTTCAAGTCGATTGGGTTACTAGTTTTTGAGTTATGCGCTCGGACAGACAAACAAGCAAACAAACAAACAGACAGACAGACAGACAAACAAACAAACAAACGCACCCAATTGCAATACCCTCGCCTCCTCTTCGGCGAGGGTAACTATTAGACAGGCAATGCACAATATTGCCAATAACAATCCCTCCTCTGTGAGCTCAGTGTTGTTTGTTTGAAGAGACGGGACATGTGACGCAACAGGGATACATTTCACTGTCTCCCCAGTGTAGAGGTTATTTTCTGCGCTTCTTTTTCCAAGTAACAGACGTCCTGTTGCTACCGCTCAGTTAAATTCCTCCTGGAAGGTTGTGCACCTGAGCAAGTCTCACCTGTTAACAGCTCCGGGACGCGTCATTCAGACAGACATGTGGTGCTGCCACTACATCCCGAGGTGTCAGAGAACAGAAATAAACCATCATTTGATTGACGATACGTAATATTGAGGGAATATGTCAAAGTAAAAGTGAAATCTGTTCTATTTTAGAGAATTTGGAGGATTAAAATCTCTCTAAATATAGTCGTGTGCAGGCATTCACATCTTGAGGAGAACTGTTTTGCATGCATATTTAAATATCACATGGCAAAATCTGAAAGAATTGGGTTTGGTTACCACAAAAACTCATTGGTTTTCAGACCTGCCTTTTTGATTCTGCATTTGTTGTATGGCAGGCAATTTAGGATTCATGATTTTAGAGCTTCAGCCGCATTAGGGGATGTTTTAATCAATCCTTTTTTGTTTTGCCCCACAACTAAATGAAAAGAAATTAAGTCACTGATTGCTCTTTAATCACAAAGTAACTGCTAAAAGTAATTAAGAAAATATTAGCAAATGAGGATGCCTCAAGGTTAAAAGTCTTTCTTTTTATCTTCTTGTTTTTTAAATATCATCTCTCTTTTGTCATTACCATCCTTACTTCATGTCTAGTCACATTCAAGGAGCTTCTTTTTCCTGCTTCCTTTGCTCTTTCTTCACCATTAACATCCAGTATTCAGCTCAGTATGGGCCGAAACAAATATGTAATGGTTGTGGTGGTGATGCAGCCAACATGTATTAAAGGCCCTCTGCACTTTAATATTACATTCCATTTTGCAGCTGAATTGTGATTGTTGCTTCACAACATTACATTTGCATTACACTTCATCCTGGTTGACTGATGCTGATATCAAGAGCTTCTGTATAATCCCCGACACTTTAACAACGTATGATTTATGCTTACAAGGACTGGATAAAGCAGTGGCGACATATTGAAGCCATATTTCATCATGTGCCACAGGTTTTAAGCCCCAGGGAGCTGCTGTATTTAAACACAAGGGTGACAACAGGCTTAAAGACAAAAATATTTTAATTAAATTGAGTGTAATATGCAAATATGCACCCAAACTGAAGATTCATACACCCCTTAACCTGCAGCGGCAATATTGGTAGAAAGGGTAGTGCGAGGAGGATGTTTGAATCTGCACTTTCACATAGTATATATTGCAAAGTTGTTTTGATATGGAGGAAATTAAGAAAATATTGTAAAGAATTATCAACTTTAAATACCTGAGCAGTCCTCTTCCTCTCCCTTTGTGATTCATTCACTCTACGCCTCTCTCTCTCTCTCTCTCTCTCGGTTCCTGTCCCGTCGACTCGCTCGCTCATTCATTGATAGTGGAGGTGATGTGACCGGAATACTGAGGAGCTACTCTTTATGCTACCAGCAAGCAGCAGGAGTCAGGGTGGAGTGTCAGTTCACTTCTGTCTCTCGCTCTAATCCATCTACAGTAATGTACAATGATGAAAACTACAACATTTATTTTCTTTTGATGCTTTCTGTGCAAACTAATATTAGTATTTCTACTACCAAGATAATACTCAAGTCAATATTGGTTTGATTGACTCCAGGATGACTCAAAAAGTTATGATCAGAATTGAATGAAATGCTTTGGAGAGGTAGAATACAGCCCAATGAAGAGTCTATGATATTATGGTGGTAATTTTTGATCTTCATTTCGGTCCAGACTGTCATTATTCTTTTAAATAATTGAGACAAGATTTTATCTTCTAACTTCATGGATAACACCTACGATAATTGGACAAATATGACACGATGACATCATCATAAGATCTAGCATACATCAGAGTCTGATCTGGATTCAAGGTAGAAGATAATTATACAAACTGAAATTAAAGACATGTTGGTGGTGAAGGCTCTGAAATGACAGATGTTACTGCAGGGAAACGCATACAATTAATAAAATTAAAAATCAATGTAAGTATCGTCAGAAGTCATGACGCTGATCTAGATCTCGAAGGAATACGCCATCATTGAATTATAGTTATTGTAGAATAACCATCAAACGAATGATACCAATATGATTTTAATATACTGTATGTTTTGCTGTCATAACTAACAGATTGAGTTGATCACTGAACACGACTGAATATACTTCTTATAAGCACAACCATGCGTGTGTAGGTTCTCATCCATCCAGGTCCAGGTCAATCAAGAGGAGCAAAATGAAGAATCAATGGGACTTTTTTCCGGCTGGTTGAAGACATTTTCGCCTCTCATCCATCTTCGTCGTCAATCATCATCTCTTGATTGTTTTTTTCTCTCTTCTCATTTCCTCATTTGGCAGATCGTGACATGCATTGCGTTAAGCGAGAGGCTTTCATGGACACAGCCTTTACCACAGGATGGCATGAAGGTCGTTGCTGTTTAAAAGGAGAGAAATGGTAAAGGATTAAAAAAAAGATATAAGTGTTCTTCTGTTACGTCCCTTGTTAAAGCCCAGCAGGTTGTGATGTTTTTAAGGTGAACATGTTACTGTGATTGAAACATACAGGTAGGGGAAGAAGGGCACCCTGGAGAGCACTGTAACGCATTCCCCCCATTTTTTAAAGACACCCATTAGTGTACTGTATCACAATTTGTCCACTGAAGAGCCCCCCTAGAGGGCATTTAATTATGCTTTATCCAACATAGAGACATCCAAGAGGGAACTTCTGCTGTGCTTGTTTCCTCGGGTCGGCCAGTGGCAATCAGACTAGGCTGTGGGACAAAATCAACCCCTGGAGCATTTTGCAACTGAATGATTTTATGACAGCATAATAATGTGTGATTATAACAACGGTCAAACTATTAATTAATCCATCTGCTGATTGGGAAATCTGTTTACAGTCTTAGAATTATTCTATTCAAGTCATGAATATATTTATGCAAAATTATTTGGCAATTATGGAATCTCATATGCGTGTCAGTGGGGATATTATCTTGATTAAAAGGTGAAAAGCTACTATAACTGCCGTGCTCTTGCTCTACTTGGTGTACCTTGTCAGTTCATTAAAAAGTGATGTGACAGAGATCCCACAGTGATAATCCCATAAGCTTTACTACACAACACCCCTCCTTTTCATCCTGTCTAAAAGTCATTATTCATACAGCTTTTTATTTTTGTTTTTATAGCAATAATGATTAACCCGTGTGTAGATTTTGACTGTGGGGTGCGTTTTAAAAATGTAGTAAATGAAAATTCATGCAATAAATTATGACATCAAATTGAAACTCTTTGGCCTGAATTAATCTATTGCAAGCACATTTTCATTGAGGGCACGTTATGTGACTCTCACGCAGCAATATTACAAATGTGGCGTTCAGGTTCACTGCGCCCAAGGGAAATCAAAGTGTGAGTATTTAGGTAAAATCGGTGTGCAGTCAAAATACCATCCTCCCACCTGTTTCAACTATGATGTGTGAAGATGTGTGTTCTATTTGTTCAATGGAAAAAAAACACACCCTTAAACTAGAATGGGGGGTCATAATTATCTACTCTAAGGCTGAAACCTTCCTTACATGTCAGTTCAATTTTCCCTCAAAAGGTTAGTTTATCAGAGAAACTGGTTTCTGAATAAAAGGAAAACATTGAAAAGGCAATATTTAACTCTCACCCATTCAGCAACCTACAGCACAGGAATCTCAGCCCTGCAAACTTCCTCACCAGAGCATTAATTACAGATTCTCCGGCAACTTGAATTCTTGGACACTCTTTATCTGTAGTTGGGGCTGGATTCTCTTTTTTTGTACAGAAAAAGATCACACCATCCACCCTAGCCTTGACTATCATGATCTCAATGCATTCATTCACCTCTCCCTATTGCTATACCAAAGACCTTGAATCGCTCCATTGACCCGCCCCACCTTCCAAACCAACTAGCCTATCGTCAGAATGCATCGTCTCTCCATCCATTCCTCTGCCAAATTATTCATCGGGCTGCACTCCGGTTGTCGCGTCTCGAACTTCAGCCGGACACGCAAGGATTATCCAGCAAATCCTTTGCCATCATCAACCTCTCTCCATTCATTGAAGACAAAACGATCCGTCTGAACAAGACAGTCTGGCCTCTGAGTCGGCTTTTTGGGTGCAAAAATAAAACCCAGCAATAACATTTATCTTTCCTCTGCTCAAGAAAAGCGCCCTTCGCCAAATACAAAGACTTTCAAACAGACTTCATGTTTATGAACACCAGTCTGATTTATGTCAACACAATGGCAAAAATACTCGAGTACCGATGAGCCTCGCCCTTCATCATAAAGGTCTGAACCAGTGGGATAGATAATTACCTCCACTGAGGACGTCATGTTTTGAGCCATTGGTTGGTTGGTTTTCTTGGCTTGTCGGCTACTGGAGATAATTCCTCCAAAGTTGGAAGAATTTTGGGGTAATGCCCAGAAGACATGATTAACGTTGGTGCAAGTCAAAAAACAACATCAGATTTACAAATGCTTTTAGAATTTCGTTTAGCTTTTTTTTAATTTCCCTTAAGTGTGGAGGTGAGACAAATGTCAGGTGTAGCCTATAGGTGGCATAGTTAATAAAAGCAAGCGTGCGTACACACCCCTGCACAGGATGGTGTGAGACAAACTATAAATTAACAAATAAATATAATATTTGATTTACCTGGAGATGCACAAGATTATAAAATGACTCGGAGGACTTTCTTTTGTCTAAAATTACTAAAAGTGAACCAGTAGTTTGTCTCAATTCGCAGGAAATTCTAGAAATTAGGTTTCAAACTTTGCAACGCTGACATCAAATCGGCAGAACCCCCCCCCCCCCTCTCTTCCATTCATGGCTCTTTTGTATGTACGACATGTTCGCTGTGTGCTGCAGCCGTTAATTGATGAACCGAACTCCGGCCCTCCTCAGGCACACAAAACAGGTGGATGAGAACCAGCTTGGAAAATACCAGCGAGACAGCAGAGATTGAATTGATGGAGCGAGCTAAAGAGGTATGGAGTCACATACATCAGCTCAGAGAGAGAGAGAGAGGGGTGAGAGAGGTGGGTGGGAGTTGAGGGAAGAGAGAGAGAGGAAGAGAGAGAGAGAGAGAGAGGGAGGAGAATGCAGTCTGTGCCGAGGAGCAGCAGCCAGTCCGACACTGAAGGGCATTCAGAGAGAGCGACTTCACAGCAGCACAGAGGAGGATAGTAAAACAGGGATAAAAAGAGGAACAGCTTCCTTTATCTGTCCGTGTGCTGGCGGACTGAAAGAGGACGAACCGCAGAAAGAGGAGAGGAAGAAGGAGGGAAAGGTGCTGGAGGTGTTTCTTTGGCGCTCTCGCACCATTGGCCGAGGAGCCTCACGGCCAGTGGTGCCGTAGCGACAGCGGCTGGCTGGAGAGCGTGGATCCGTGTGTTTGTTTGTCCCCCCCCCCCGGCACCCCCACCAGGTGGATTTGGAATAAACCTGGGGTTTTGCTCACATAGATTTGCTTGCTGGTGTTTTTTTTCCTGTTGCACCTCCTCCCCCCCCCCCCCCCCCCCTGCTCTTTCCATCCCGCTCTCTGGGTCGAGGGACAACCACTCTGCTCGGCTCTCTCTCCTTTTCCTGCCTCTTCTCTCCAGCCTGCATCAAGCTTTGACACAACTGTGCCGGCTCTACAACCGGTGTCTGTTGGTTCGCTCGTGGACAGGAGCAGCAGATGGGTGAGCGTGTGTGTGTGTGTGTGTGAGTGCGTTGAAAGGAGCACTGGGAGGAGGAGGCGTGCTTGCTCCTTCCCTGCTCTCCTCTGCTGCTTTTTGATCTGTTTTTTCCTCTCTCTCATCTCATGTCACCTCATTTTCCCTTCTCTTCCTCAACGTGGCTGTGCTCGTCATTCATTTATTTCTCAATCACTCTCCCTGCTTTGCACCTGATTCATGCCTCCTCTGCCATCATTTGTTTTTGGATGACCATCCATCAGACATTTCATTTCCCTTCTTCCCTTCTTATCTTCTTTTCTTACATTTTTCATCTTCTTGTTCCTCCAACCCCTTCTTTTCTGTAATCGTCACTCACTTGTACCATCAAACAAGCACCCAGGCGAAGCGCACGCTACACGTACACGTACGCGTACAGGAAGTCACCAAGACGCTGGCCTTGACTTGAAATCGACAGTCGTGGTTGAACTCTGATGATCCCTCTATTCCTCCCACCAGGTTAAATCAGTTTGGTGGTCTTTGAGCTACTACAAAGAACTGGTTGCAGGTCAAAACCATTTCATGATGTATTTAGGACTTTTAGGTCCTTATAGGGAAGCACAGCAAGAATCAAAATGATGTTGTGCATCTTGTTATTCAGGAATATTATACTAATTAAAAACATATTCATGTCAAACCCAAGTCCTTCAGTTTATTTTATTCTGTTATTTTATTCTGTTTTATAATATGATTAATCCACATGGGAACTTTTTGGATCCTGACAATCATCATCATCATCATCATCATCAACATCGTCATGAGGTGAAACGTCTTCAATCAAACTTGAACAAGTCCAGTTGATTCTTCGTCTTTGTTCTTGGTGTTTTATATGTCTACGTTCACACACAGCAGTCCGTCTGAAGCTGCTATGCTACAGATAGTTTGGCTTTAACAGCTGCGTAACACACGGCGTAAACCTGAACGCTTGAGTTGCGTGCACACACACGCACACACCCACACACACACACACACACCAGTCAGGAAGTTGGTTCATTCACAAAATAAATTATTCATCAGATGAAAAGAGCTCACATCCTAAATCGTCCCACGTGGTCTAATTTGCAGCCGAAGTATTTGCTAATTGTTTGGTTGAATTGAAAACAGCAGCTTGTTAACAAAGCTTTCATCAGCTTCAGACTTCAGTGTCTGCTTGCTTAATTCGGAATGTGGTTTCCAGTTTATGGGAGTCACTACTCTTTAATCAAACCAGCCTGAGACCTCATCTCAGTTGCTAACCCTGTCTGACATACCCTCAAATCAAAACAAATTAATATATTTAATATTTAGCTTTTTAAATGTGAATTTGTACACATTTGCTAATATTGAATTGTTTAATTTTTTTAATACCTTTACCTTCAACACATATGTCTCCAGTGCTGTGTAAAAGATTGAACAGGACTCCCCTCGAGAACCTTGGCTGGGATTATGTGTGTACTTAAGAACTGCTGGTGGCACTGAAAGGCTCTCGCAAGCTGTGTGTTATCACTTGGGTTAGTTGCAACACACAGCTTGAGAAGAGAACAATTCAGTCGCAAGACAACAGATGTTCACAGACATTAAAAGAAAACCACCAGGCCTGAAATCCCTGAGCTGAATGATTTCTCAATGGCAGCAGGGAAAGAGCAAATAACACTCAGCATGAAGTTTTGCTTTGCATCATTCAGCCAATAACTGTGGCTATTCTGACCTTTGCTTAAATGTTTTGTTTATATGTGAAAATGGTGGGTGGATAGAGTCTGGCTTTAGCTGGAGAGTGTTTCCAACTTCAACATATGCATGCCGTGTTGTTTAGCACGAGCCTGCTGTTGCCATTGCAGGTGACATCAAGAGTAGATGGAGGATTTGTTGAGCTGGGCATCTGCAGGATGTGTGCATGTTTGTGTTCAGCAGTAGTCGTAGCAACCCCTTAGTGGTATTAGGAAATGTAATAATTATAATTATAGTTATGTCCCATTTTACCTCGAAAAACTTGTATCAGGTGGGGAACAGCTGATTGGATTGTGTATGAAAAATGAATCTTTTTTTTGTTTTAGCAAAATGAAGCTATGCTGATGCCATAACCTTTCCTATTCTACCTGATTGGTTTGTGTAATTATTTATTTTCTCAATTATTATTATTTTTTACATGAAATGCTATGTGAAGGGGTAGGCCATTTCAGGCCTAGCCAATCAGAGGCAGAGTTGTGTGGGTCATTATATCATTATAGTGGGATTTGTAAATGTGTTTGGTGGATCCCACAGAGAATATTGTTAAAAAGGATTTACATGTTATCATGGAAAATAGCCCAGTTTTTGTAAATATGGCAGAAAGCATACTCAAGAATTCAAAACAGTGTGAAAGAAAAGGAGAATTAGAAGACGGCTTCTGCTCACAGTAAACAGGAGGGTTTTCATGTCAGATTAGTTTGGATGTTGCTTGTAACTAATCTACTGGCAATCTTTCCTCACATTCAGACTGAACTGGAGACGAGCTAGGGTAAAGTTGAATGGGGCAACGTGAGTGGAAAAACCCCAAACAGAAAGAAGACTACCACATAATTGGTACAAAACAACCACTGACAGACACATCGTCTGCAAAACTAAACAGTAAATAAACAAAAAAGGTGTTTGACCTTGTACTTATCCCACACTTGAAAACATTATTGGTGTATTAATTTTCCATGAGAAACACTAACCTCATTTGTACATGAGGTTTTAGAAATGAGGTTCGTGTTTCCAAGTGAAACACGAACCTCATTTGTCTACCGACGAAGTAAAACACGTATCCTCTGGGAAGACATGGTTTTTACTGAGTCACTCAAATGAACTGCTTTTTCCTTTAGTATGAAGATATTCTGATGACTTGAGCCAAGGAGACAACAAGCTATAGGTAATAAAAAGACAAATACACACAGTGAGATGGAGGCTGAGATGCATGATAATGACCTCCTCCAGTTACAGAAACCCAGCAGTACACAGAGAGGTAACAGATGAGGAAGATGACGAAATGTGAAAGGAGATTTCAAAACACATTTAAGAACATGCTGTCAGCTGATGGATTGGTAAATTCTCCCCAGATGGCATCAGATGATGTCTGTTGCTCAGTTCCATGTCAGCAGCGTGTCCTGCAGCCTTTCGCCTCTGTGTGAGTTCGGTTTATTTTCTTACATGTTGCTCACAGCCATATATCACACCTTTACTCTCAGTCTGTCCTGCGCTCGGCGTGGACAGGGAGAGGAACATTCATCATCTCTTACATGCCTGATGACATCAATTCGAAACTCTATCAGCGCCGCTTGAAAAGCCATTCACGCCACGGATACAGCATGCTGTCAGCGGGAGAGACCGAGCCATTACAGTATATGTCAGGAGAAGTGAGATGTCAGGCCTCTCACTTTAATGTCGTAATTACAGCGTGTGCATAAAGCCTTTTTACGAAGTGACTGAGAAATGATTGGTGGCGTAGAGGGAGATAAAATTCTGCTTTATAATTGGAGGCTGTTAACTTTCAGTAAAACTGCACGCATGAAATGCAATTTTGAAAGAGCAAAAGATGTGCAAAGAGTCAAATAGTCTCTTCTTCAGTGAAAGAAGAACATCTGCCACATCCATGCTGTTCATTACATTTTTGCTTATTTAAATGTTTGGGTTGGTAAGCACTTTCGTCGGGAGTAATGTAATTCACAGATTTGTTAAAATTAAACATTTGATCAAAATTTTAGTTTCATCTTCTTTTGTCTGTCCATCCATCCATCCATCTGTCCATCCATAACATGTTTCCAATCTTAAACCTAAACTAACCAGCTACTGGTAGTTTACTAAGAGCTAAAATGATGTGATGTAAAACAGAGTTGAAGACCTATTATTTGACTTACAGGATATTTCATCTTCTTCCATTCTTCTCCGACACAAGGAGAAGCTATACCCTTTCATAGTCCTACAAAGCTGCGAGGCAGAGGTTACCAGAAGCCAGACTTGTTTGAAATGCTGCAACGTGGGCAGTTAGTCTGCAAAACTCTGGTGGATAATTTATTTTCTCGACTTTTCTGTTTCTATCAATCCCTTACAATGGAAGAATTGCCCAGACCACCTTTTATTTGCAGGGCACATCTTGGCTCCTGATTCTAACTGTCAAAAATGGCAGCAATGAAATCAGACTATGATAACAACCATTTAAGTATCCCTTAGAACTTTCAATGTGTTTCATGTAGACTTCTATTAATTGTGGTGTCCATGAGTCACAGTTTCCATCATCTTTACATCCTAAAATGTCTGTATGAGCATTGCCACTCAGGGGATGCCATTTGGACAGGACATTACATTTCACAGTAAGGTTTTCAGTCACAGATGGTTTATGTCTCTGATGATCAGAGCTACACAGGCAAGCACAAGTTTTAAATAGGACAGAACAAAAAGTAAATATTTGTCAGCATGAAAATAAACAAACTGCAAATGTCAAATGTTCAACTATAGCTTTGTATTTCTGACAAGAAACCTCTGCACATTAGGAATTTCGGTGGATTTCCCCCCCCCCTCGATAATGATCCTTTTCCTAGCTCATATCTGTGGGATACTTCTCTTTGTCATCCTGCTGCCTGCAAACTCCCACCAAGGCCAATCTTGCTACAATTACCTGAAAAGAGTTAAGTCAGTGTACAAAATTGTGTATAACATCAAATGATATGTGATAATTAGTGTCTCAGAAAGTCTTTGGAGCGTAGACTCCTCAGGTAGTTTGAGATCAAAGGGTTTCTCTCCCGAGAAGCAGCTGAGAACCCCCCCCCCCCAATGATCGACTAATAAATGATTCCTTGACAGTAGTAAAACAAGATCAAACATTTCTGAGAGTTGTGAATGACAGCACGGCATGAGAAATGGTATAGCCCCAGTATGAAACACTGTACTTTGTTCATGTCTGTGAATTTGTTTTTATTTTGACTGTCTTGTTAATAAAAAAAAAAAAGTCATCCAGAATCTGTAGCAGTTCACAGACTAAAAATACATATTTAGTTTAGCATTTAGAAGTTGTTTCGACCCCCCCGCGCAGATTTAGTCACCCTGCACGCGTGTGACTTTTCTAAAATAAAAAGGAATATTAACATCTATTTGAGTTCCTCTGGTTTGGCTGCCACTTCCAGCTTGGCTTCAATGGAACTCCAGGTGATGGAGGACAAAGTCACAAGAGATTTTATAGTTTGGTTTATAGGCACGAAAAAATGAATTGTGATTTGAACACAAGGCAAATGGACCACTAATAAACCGGGGCTATAGCTGGGATAAAATACATTATGCTCAGATTTCTTTTTGTTGTGCTGCTGAAGGCTTATTTCAGAATACTTTATTAATCCCAAAGGGAATTTCTTTATGAAGCAGCAACAGACTCAAGGGGAAGGGGGGCATATGGAACAATCCCCCCCCCCCCCCCCCCCTTTGATTGCAAAAGTGCCACTTAAGTGCCCTTTTAAATACCCCTAAGGCAGATAAAAGACAAAATATTGCCCTCTAGGTTCTCTTTCTAGAAGTAAAAAACATAATATTCTTGATTGTTGCTAATCAGTGGATCTGAGCAGTGTGAGCGGAGAAGTCAAATATTATGACCACTGAGGTTGGATTAATAAACGTCATGGGGTCATGTATGAGTTTGAATTATGATCCACGTTTGCCTGCAGGGGACTTATTGCTATTTCACGGACAAATTTAACAATGTAAAGTCTGTCCAGTGAAAGTAAATCCAAAAACTTGGGCGTTTTTGGGCAATGTAATTTGTGTAAAACAGGTTATGCGGTCAGGGTATTAAAAAAAAATCTGTCCCTCACTCTGAAAGCATGTAGTCTCTGGAGAACCACAGTGATTCTGAGACTTAGTGACATATGGTGCGCGCTCCCAGAGAGCTATTAAATCAGTCTACTGTCAGCTGCAGAATGTAATAAAATGTCTGCTCTCTTACTGCAGCCCATGGATATGCTCTCCGTGCCATCAGGTCTTCTCCCAGCATGATCCAACCCCAGAATGATATGCTGCTGAGCCCGCCGATCCTGATAGCATAATGCAATCAGAACTATGTTAGGAAGAACTGTTGCAGTTACTCCAAACACTGTTGATGTATGACCTTGAGCTGAAACACTGCAGAGCGCTGCCTGCTACGTTCACCGGCCCGTAAGGTTACATCACATAAGCATAATGCAGCAGCGGCTTTCAACCTCCCAGATGCTCAAAGTTGCTAAAGAAACCAATAAAGCATGAAAATAGCTGTTGATTTTCGACGACTAGTACTTGGATCACCATTATACATTTTGTCACAGTGAGTATATTCATAGGAAATACACTATTTTTATTCATCTGATTTGAACATTTGGATTCAATTAAAACAATTTTTTTTGTCTCTAGCATAACCAGCAGGCCATTTTACCAAGTATTTGCTGTGCCAGCTGCACCACAGAAACTAAGCTGGACACAGTTCTGCAGAGAGGCGAATTCTCTCTAAGCTTAGGACAATCATGGACAATCCCACCCACCCACATTCATGCTCTGGAGGTGTTTCAGCCACAGATCCCTCCACAATGCAGGACTGAGCTCTACAAGAACTTTGTCCAGATACCAGTTATCAGACAAACAAAAAACAATAAAGACAATTCCAAACTATTTTACAAAAAACATGTACTGTTAATAAGAACATAAATATTATTCATAACATTAAAAACAGATAGAGCACATCTCTTACTGTGACATCACAGTAAGATTGACTGGATGGTTTATTTAGCTGTTTTTGGGTTGATAATGACCCAAAGCCACCATAATAGGGGACCTTTTATGAGTTAGTTAATTTTTCATATTACCGGTAAGTCGTTTTCACACCTGACCAAGCGGACTCGGTTCAATTGGGGAGCTGAAAGTCGCAGCATTGTTGTATTTATCACTTGTTTCGGTTCTGCTTTCACACTGTGTTTTCTAAAGCGAACCAAGCTTTCTGAGCAGCATCACGTGGTTGAATGGGGCACTCGGTGATTGTACAAAGTAAGAGGGGAAATCCCTCCCTCTCCCACATAACTTTCTGACCAGATTATTGATACTATCCAAGACATGAACTCATGTGAAAATATCAACTGTCAGTCACTGATATTATTTAAAGTCCTGAGATAACAGTTTATTGCTAACTGAAACAGACAAACACAAATTGTTCAAAACATAATTTTGCAGTAAACCTTTGACTGAATTAGGGTATGCATATTATGCAAATATCAACCCCAAACAGTCACACAATCATCACTGCTAGCTTTAGCATCTGTAGTTTCAGTACATCCTGTATAGCAGCGCTCTCATCATTAAATTCATCAGCAGCTTTCGCCACATAAAGTGAACCGCTGCATAGATTAACAAATCTGTCTTCTTCTTTCATTTTTTTAATTTCTATATTTGTTAGGATTTAAAATTTTTCTCTCATGTCACTGACATGCTCTCTCTCTCTCTCTCTCTCTCTCTCTCTCTCTCTAAATGCTTGCTATGAGTGTTGTGTTCTGTTCAAGGTTTCTGCCTGTTAAAAGGAAGGCTTTTCTTGCCTCCATCGTCAGAGTGCATGCTGATGTGGGACACGTTGGGTTTTATAACGGCAGGTCTTTCTCTGCTCTACCTGTAAAGTGTCTTGAGATAACTTTTTGTATGTAAAACAACATGTAAAACTGAATGGAAATGAATGTGTCCTTATGAGCCCGATTTAATACACGGTGTGTCCAACTCTTGTTTGTTAGTGACAGCTGGTACCATTATTTGATGCATTATTGACTCCATTATCTTGTCCCTGCCAATGAAGTGGCGGCTACAAATTAGGTACCAACAAAGTCCTTTATCTTGTAAAGATATACATATAGAAAATGATGCATAAACAATTGAAATCATAATTTCCCAATGTATAATGAAAAAAATACATCAGTCAGTATTTTAGTTTCATTTGTTTTTCTAAAGTATTTCCTAATTCAAATGAGTGCCACCCTAACCCCGAGTCAAACATCTCCAACAATGGAGACCTATGTTGATGTAAGATTCAATACAAATTTAAATATGTTTTCTGTTTTCTTCTCATTGCAGTTCTGCAATCAATTGCCAGATGCTGTTCAACGTGACAACTACACACATCATTACCCAGAATGTTTCGGAGGTGACCCCTCCGGGCCCCCCAAACCTCCTTTTAGTCAATCAATACATCTTCCTCAGCAGTGCCAGAGCTACTGGATCTGTTTTAAGACTGAGCAGTCGGCAGCTGCTCCAGTAAAGGCAAAGTAAAGAAGAGGGGAAAAGGTTCGAATGGACTTCACGCAGGATGTCAAGAGTTTGAACTGGTTTGATTAAAGGAAAAGGGATCTTCCTCCTGCCGATTGTGTTTGGGAGCTTGAACAAACCCCGAGCTTTGGCAGAGAGGATGTAACGCAATTTGAGGTAACTGGATGACTTTTTACAAGACTTTTATGGATGTCAGTTCACAGGAGGTAACTGTGCTGCTTGCCATGTAGCCACAACGACCTGCAGAAACCTTCCAGAAACTTTTCCTCTGAGCCCGGCCATTTTTAACAAGATTTAACATCTGCTGGATGTATGACCACATACACACGCACACGCACACCCACACCTCACACATGCACACACACACACACGCTCATAAAAATTAAAAACATACTCAATAAGCTGAGTGAGGAGTTCTAAAGTGCTACCAGGCTATTATCGTCCCCGGCACTTCCTATTTTTGTCTTTAATCTTTGTATTCTGAGTAATCATCTTTTTAATTAATGGCGACGGTGGCGTGAAATCTTCCCTTGCTACCAGCCGTACTCCTCCCTCTCTCCTTCCCATCACCGCCAGACACACCTGAAACCAATTAGCAACAGCAGATCAAGATGGGGATTAGACACTAGAAGAGCAGAAGAGATTAGACACAAACACAAAGAGGGGACGAGAGAGAGAGAGAGATAGGGAGCGAGCGAGAGAATAGAGGGAGGGATCATTAGGAGCAAGGGAGGGGGTAAAAAGAATCCTGTCAGTCATTCTGAGTAATCAATAGAAGGGAGGAGCAAAGGACTGGACAGGAAGGAGGATATGGCAAGATCAGCGCAGCAGCAGATAGCTAGTTGTGAGTCAGCAGGTACAGTTGATTGCAGGTTCCCAGAGTCTTGACTGGCAGGCATTCCATTTGCACAGGTTTCATTGTAATTCCCTGCACTGGGTGGGCAATTGAGGTAAATAAATTGAGGCAGAGGGTGAGAGAGGCTCATGGCCTGTTGCCACAATCAGGGGCCAATTAAGAGAATTTGATTATATGCCTTAATCTTGGCAGTCAGGTGGAAAAACGGGGAGGAAGAGACAGAGAGAGCAGGTGCCAACGATACACACCATTATCTCAGTCCGTTTGCAATTGAATTTGTTTCTGCCCCTGTTGCGCGTTTCCTTCATCTCAGCCGCGGAAGGAGATCTGACTTTTTCAGAGGAAGCATTTTCAGAGGAAAAAGTAGGAAAAGCTCTTTCATTTGTTTGTTTCCAGCCTTATTGAAGCGAAAAAACATTTTTCCAATTCGGGGGACACCCTCCCGCATTCTTTTTTTTCATTCCAAATCTACTATTCTATGAGGTAATTTCCTATCAAGAATTTCCCATTACCTCTACCGTCTTCATATACGGAATGAGATAAAAGAGAAAGAGACAACAACAACAAAATCAAAAAGAGAGAACCAGTTGGGGACTGGATCTGGAGAGGACACGGCAGAGACTGTATTTCATCGGTCCCATCAACAGTTCCGCAAAGCTTCACATCCTCTTTTGAAAATTTGTCATCTCCACAGAGCTTTCCCAGCTCTCCTCCTTGTGGATCATACACTAGTCTGCACTGCCGTCTATCTCTACGTTTATCCTGGACCCCCTTCGAGACTAGATTGGCTTCCGTCATCTGCGGGAATCTTTTGAAATCTGATCCTCGTGTCGTCATCTTCATTCTGTGAGTACTTAAGCATCTCTCGCCTGGGAGCCTTGCGACCTTGAGGCTCCTGTCTCTTTCCTACTCTCCTTTCCCCTCCTAATTTCTGTCTTTCCTCATTCATTTCAGCCAATGATATTAAAAACAATCTGAAAGCAGTAGATAAAGCTGGTGTTGAATGATGCTCAGTTTTTGTTGCGACCGACTCATTTCAGAGGTATTTGAGTCACTGTTGGCTGGTTTCCACCCGTCCTTAAATACAGTCAAGTGTTTGGCATTGTCACTTTAGTAGCTTCTCAACTGCTGCAGTGTTTTTATTTCATTGTTAATGATGTCTTGTTTAACTTGCCTTGAAAGCTCTGATTGGCACAGTAACACTTTTCTTTTTAAATCAAATAAGCAGAGTTAAAAGACACACACATATCTATCTAGCCATAATAATAAAAATGCTCTACATTCATTGCTGTTAAAAAGCATTACGGGATTGCAGTCAATGCAGGACTGTGTGGAGCTGAGTGCATTTGTGATCAGTATACTTACATGTGACTAATGAATGGACCAGGGTTATGTTTGGCTGGTTGAGCCTCTACCACCAGAGGAGAGAAGTCCTTACTGCAGCGTCTGTAATCTCTCAATTGTTAGACTTTAAGGATAAATGCATCATAAATGTAGAAATGATGGCTCCATCTGGGCTTTTGTTTTCCTGTTTTTGGCTTGCTTCATTGCTGCACTTCTTGTCCCCTCCCCCTGCCTCTCTGATTGCTGATTAGTTTCAAATATCTCATATTAGTCTTCCTGCTTTTCTTATGACTTCATTAGTTCACCTCCGTACCCTGTGCTAGGAATTCTTCTGTTGGGTTTCGTTAAACTGCAAAATTGCATATTTTGTTTGTGCGGTACTTCACTCGCAGGGCCTTTGCATTTATGGCATACCATTCCTAGGTTTTTACTAAGCGGTTTTCCACTGTTGTGTTACATTCCTGAAAGTCTTGTGTTGTTGAACTTCTTCAGGTCTGCCTAATTGTGTTTGAGTCTGACTCCACGTCCTTGCATTTCTTCTTTTGAAGGAAATTCCAGGTCCGAATCCCACTCTTCAACTAAAAAAAATAATATGGAAATGACTAAATTTTATTTAAAAAGAAGGGATTTTTCAGACCCCATAAGGTTGTAATTTAGCGCAAATCCAAAATTTAATGTTGGCATCATGCTGTCAAATACAGGGAGAGGTGTGTAACTATGCGCTCAATTGTGGGCCAATAAATACCAGGATGAGCCAAGCAAGCTGCTTACAGCTTTCCAATTCATTGCATTTGATGACACTTGAGAGTGGCAGTCTAGAGCATTTGGGGAAAACCCAATGAGCCAAATTATCCACATTTATGAGGATAACAGAAGCTTGAATTGATTTGTTTGCAGGATGCTCATTAACAGGGTATGAAGATGCGAAAGCTTCTAAATAGCTTATTTGACTGCCATAGTGACAGGCAGGAAACGGTGAAGGTGAAATCGTGTTTTACGGTGCAGTCGGATCAGAAATGTGGAGAAACAGGTGCGACCCATCATACGGGGCTACCGTCATATGAGCTTGTTCACGTCTTGTCACACTTCTCCTTCACAAATATTTTGTATTTACACTGAAATTCTTTTCTTGCAGTTTACATTTTCAATTAGTTTGCATGCAACTCTAATGAAAGGTTTGAAGGTACCGCCATAACCCTGATTTAAAACAGATGTAAACAGTGATTTCATATTCGTGGACTGAGACCTGGGGTTGTAAGAAAGTATATTCTTTACAAGCCACTTATGACATTAACTAAATACAAGCCGATCATCTTTGTCAAAACAAATGAAACCAACCGTGCAACGAGAAGCAGTGTGATCCAGGGGGGCTTAATGAATACTAGTATCACCACAGGGATAGCATAGCCTATATGTGAATTAAATAAAATCTGCTATAGGATGAAGTAACTATTTACATCTAAACAAGATTTTAGATATATATCAGATTTCAAACTGAACTGAATAAAACAGAAAAACTAGATGGGGCAGGAGGAGGCAGATTATTCCTAACCAGGAGGTCATTGTGGCTGTAATTACTGGTGCAGAGGTGGAAGATGGCTGAAATCACACTCATAGACCGAAGTAGATAAAAATCAAATTACATCCACCTGAACTTAGCTACAGACATAGATCGGTCTAGAATGCTATTCAAGTTGATTTTCCTCCCGTCTTTGCTCCTTTATCTCAATCCCACAAGCACCCTTTCCGCCTCTAATATATTGTGTTCTGCTTTCTCTCAATCCTCCGTTTAACTCCTCATTACTCGCTCCTCCATCCCTAATCTTTCTGCATCCTTTCCTCCTCCCATCTGCACGTGTCGGTGTATATCATAGTGTGAGTTTGGTCAGGCGCTGCACCATTCAGTCAATCTTTCATTTTTCTTTTAAATGATATGTAGTTCAATGCTCTGATATAATTTCACTGCGTGTGAGGCTTTATACAGCTGTTGGATCTATGTGTGTGCTTTTTGATGTACATATGAACAGATAAGTATGTGTGAGGCTAAGCTGTAAAAGGTTGTGCGTGATTTGAATTTCGATTTCATGTTTCTAGTTTGATTTTTTTTTTTAGGTGAACTGGTGCTCAGAAGAGCAACTGCTGCAGTAGATTGGTTGGTTATGAACGATACTGTGTTTCTACACTCCGCCTGCTCATTGAAGCACAGAGTTTTTGATGAAATACTTCAGGTTTAATGCATTTTTATGCACTGTTGGCCTGTTGTTGCTTTTGACAGGAGAACAGAGCTAAGTTTCTGTCAATAAATATAAAAGTTAAAGAAAAGAAACAATATTCCATCTGTGCACAAATGTTTGGAGCAGGCACAAAGTAGTGACAATGGCATCTATAGGTTTGGGCACATTTTTGAAATTGCACAAATATTAAATCATGACTCGGCATACTATAGTTACGGTAATTTAACGTGGGCTGCCTTATGACCAAGTCGGCTTACGGCAAAACCCTTGGAACCGATTGTGGTCGCAGGTCAACTATCCAGTATATATAGGCAGTATAAATCAGCAGTCACATTTTGAGTTCTCCTGCAATGGAAAAAAACTGCCTCTGCTTCCCGTTTCCATGTCTTATCCGCATGTAGACGTTTATAGACATAAAAACGCTGCAGGAATATATTTTAACCAAATCTGGGTAAAATGGGGACATTCATATCAAGCTTATAGGCTCTATCCATTATCCTCTATCCTAGCTATTAAACACACTATCATGGAACGCCTCTGACTGGAAACCTGGCCACAATCATCCAGACTCTATTAGGTGCCACAATCAGCTGTGGCTCTTAAAGCACTTCTGTCTGGGGACACTATTACCTTCTGTAAGTAACGGCACTGGAAGATAACGATTACAGAACCACCATCATTTTTCCTCCCCTCTTCTTCCTGCACACCACAGGTGGAAGAGAGCGCAGTGAAAAGCGGGTTTAGCAGGAGTCAGCCCTCCTCCATCACTGTCTTGGTTGCACGCTGCATCCTGCCGATATTTGAAGAAGCTTTATTGATATCCTGCTTGGCTGTGACGAAGGAAAAAAATCATCCCCCATTTACTGTTACTGGCTCTAAGTAGAGATGGACGATTTTGACGCTGCACAGATGGCAACGTTTAACTTGAAAATCACTCTGGAAAAGAAATCAGAGGAAGGAAGTAAAGGTTATAAAACAGGATTATGAGCAAGCTCATTTTGTGAGAGAGGAGGACGTCCATCTGAAAGTGCTCTTCAAACAGGAGTGCTTCTGCTGTAGTCATTATTTCCATTGGGAAAGCTGAGCTGTGTTAACAATAAGCAAGTAAAGCAAATCAAAGTGCTACTTGGAGGCTATTTTCCTGCAGAAAGCTCTCATTACCTCACTGCAGCTGCCTGCCTTTTCTTCTTTCATTCAGAAACAGTTGCCTCCTAATAATGAATGCTGTGTTTGCAAACACAACGATGTGTCTGAAACATTGAATATCAGTATTGAAAGCTGGAAGATTTATTGTCATTGTCACTAATTATTATTTGATCTGAGACAAGTTCAACATAAGCAGGATTCGGGTTTTTATCATCTGGCATCTCTCCATGACTTCTTCATCCATCGGTCCTGCTCCAAACCTCATTGTCCAGAATCTCAGGATTAAATTTTGATTCTTCTATTACATTTGACATTTATAGAAACTCAAAGCCAGCTTCCTTCAAGTATGATCTTTAGCAGCCAGGAACACTTCCATTGGCTACCTGTTCAACATAGGATTGATGACATAATTTTATTGACAGTTTTAAACGCTTGAATGGACCAGCCCTGATTTATCTCTCAGACCTGCTGCAGACTTATTCTTCTTCGACTGCTTAGGCCATTGGACCAGCGGCTCGACTCACACACACACACCACACAGGGCCAACCGAACATTGTCTGTGCTGGCCTCCAAACTTTCAAATAACCTCCCTCTGGAAGTCAGGTCATTCACATCACTAGCTATCTTAAAGATACAAAATCAAGTTGTCATCTTGTAAAATCTGCATTCAATTCACGCGTCAAAAATCACAATCATTAAGGGTTCTGATCATGAAAAATGTGACCTGGATGTGATCCAGTACTAATTTTAACATTGAAAACCCCATTTATAGATTCAAAAATCTGTTAAATACACATCAACTCCGATTCACTTTTACTTTTCATGGTTGGGGTAAACAGAATCTAATGTGATCACCATTTAGTTTAATGCAACACATCTCCATTGGTGAGGAATGTTTGTCCATGTCGGAGCATCAAAAACATTGCCTGCGTGTTGCCTGCAGATTCTTCTGCTGGCTGTTATTGTAATGATGTTAAAACATTTGATTCTGTGCTGGCAGGCTGATGCTTTCAAAAGGCCATGTTCAGCGCTCACAGACGAAGGGAAGCGATTCACTTTGATGTGAATGTGATTGATGTTGTTTTAACGTCTCGGTTAAGATGAATCCTGTTAACGTGACTTGATTTGTATTTGTCAGTTAGATTCTGACTGTCCAGGCTGTGATCTTTGACTCCATGCGTTTTGACTGTTCTGTGCTCAAAGATGAATTGTGGGATTTTACAGCTCCATCACTTCTATGAAGGTTCTATGATATGTCCAGTCCAGTCGATTCATTGTTTTTGCTCTTTGTGATTTACCTCAACATGGATGACTGAGATCCTACACGGAAATGCAGGGGACCGGTTCATCGCTACACTAATATAGAAGTAGTATGTTGATAGAGGAGCTCCACCAGACACCCCTGCTTATAAATATAATTGACGCTTCAGGCCCCCCCAACAATTCACAGGTGGAGTGGCTGTAGGAACTGGATCAGCAGGAGCAGTGTTGTTTTACAAAGGAGTCAAATGCCTTCTAATCAAATAAATAACCGGCAATCATAATCATTTAACTTCCACGTTGACAGTTGGCAGCATCCAGATGATGAGAAGCTCTCTGGCTTCATGCTATTCTACCAATTTAAATACTTTTTCTGGGGTAAATTTACTAAATATTAAAAGCAGCTTTTGATGTCCAGCTGCTGTGGAACTCACATCAACAGCCATGCCAACTCTGCTGGCTGATTCCTTAATTAGGCATCGTCTTTTAATGTGCAGGAACAAAAAAAATGAAAATCATCATTATTATTATGATTTGTGGAGCCTGGTGGCTCAGTGGTAAGCGCTGTTGCCTCACAGCAAGGAGGTCGCAGGTTCAAATCCGACTTCTGGCCTTTCTGTGAGGAGTTTGCATGTTCTCCGCGTGTCTGCGTGGGTTCTCTCTGGGTTCTCTGGCTTCCTCCCACCACCAAAACATGCCGCTTAGGTGTGTGTCAATGATTGTCGGTCTCTGTGTTGCCCTGCCACAAACTGGCGGCTTGTCCAGGGTGTACCCCGTCTCTCGCCCATTGACTGCTAAGATCGGATCCAGCTCGGCCTGCGACCTGATAACGGACAAAGGGGTTGTAAAATGTATGAGCGATATTATATTTTCATAATCTTCTTCTTCTGTGATGAATTTAGTATACGAAGGTCTCCACTGATTCCTCAGAGCCAATTTATTGAATGACCTGACTTTATTTATTTGAAGTCAGTCGGACGATAGCATGAATAATCATTCATTAATCAATTAGATGAAGCAGAATTTTGGAATACTAAATTATACTAATTAAGTCATATTGGCCAGCTTATAAGCAACAGTTGTTTGAAAGGTTGATATAGATTTAAATGCATGAAACACACACACACATACGGCACTTTAGTGCTGCCAGTTTGTTCCTGCCTGCACAACTCACAATAGCGAACACAGTGAGCTGCTCAGTGGTGTGATGCGACATTGCTGCTTTACTGCAGCACATCGAGAGAGAACAAATGAAGCACCTCTGCAGCGCGCGCACACACACACACACACACACACCATCCTTTAGTCTCCCTGCTGTGCTGCAGGAGGAGGATGAATGTTTGGTGGATGTTTTGGGTCAGGGCAGCAGTTCCACCGTGCTGAAGTTAGTTATGCTCTCTGCGGCGTGTCAACCTGTGTGTGCGTGTCTGTAGTCAGAATTAATTTGGGTTTCTGTCAGTTTTCTGGGGAAGCAGCACACCTGTGTTTGAGCACTGATTAGACAACCAAGGTCATTTTCAAGGATCAAGGTAATTATTTTGTCCGTGCATAATGCGACTGCATTAATGCATCGTTCATCCCACACAGATAGAACATCGGAAAGTACACTTAAAATAACAACATACAGTTGTTTCCTAATGTTGGATATTGCGCATTGTTTTATAGCACCGTCACTCTTTTTAATAGTGTGCTAGTTTTACACATCCAGCAGAGACAGACCATCATGATCATCACATTCATTGGTTTTTGCAAATCTACTAAATCGGTGGCTCCTTAGCTGATAATTCCCCTGCTATGTTCACCAGCTAGGCTCTCGCTCTGTGTGTGTGCTGTTTGCTGCTGGGCAGCCGGGTTCATCAGAGTGTGTTTGATGAAAGCAGCTGCTGGAGACATTGAGACTAAAACAGCAATAACTCACATGGCAAAAGTGTATAAAAAAACTTTGCAGGGTTGCACATTTTTCGGGATGATGTATTCTCTATTTCAAAAAAAGAAAAAAAGAAAAGAGGATTTGTTTTGTCCTTTTGTAGCCACCGTATGTAACCAGAGGTTGGATGACTGAGGTTCAGTGCTGCAGTACAGCAGGTCACACACACTGGAAGACATCTAAATAATGACTTCAGTGTGGCTGTTTTGTGGAAAGAGAAAACGTGTTTGACTGTATGACAGAAACTGATAAGCTAATAAATATGACAACATTTTATTAAATGTCCCTCTGAACAAATCAGACGTGCATCATTAGGAAAAGAAAATCATGTGTCAACTTAATTCAGCACATCTAACACTGTAATTGTATTCCCTCCCCATTTAAAGAGACATAACACAATAATATGACTGATTATGACCATTAGGATTATCAGATATGGCCAGCAGAATAAAAGGAAGAGATTTAAACAGAGACAATAATGTGTTGCATACCTCAGTTTGTTTGACAATCAACACACACTGAGCTCAGCAGGGGGGCTGGTGGGGACTGTTCCTCACTGAGAGACATGATTATGGATCTCCATGTCTTTTTAATTAGTCATTTGCATTGCAGGGATCCCCCCCACGGCAGCTTGACGGGAGCGAGGGGGTGGGTAGCTTCAGAGCGGGGCCTCTCTGCTCCCTCCTTTTGGTCTCCTCGACATGGGAGGGATGTGACGAAAGACAAATTGCTTTTCCCTGTAAGAGGACAATCTGGTGTTTAACATTCTGGTGGTTTTGCCTGCATAACTTTTCGGCTTTTTTTCCTTGCCTGAATGTATGTCTATGTCCATAGACATACAGAGTGCAGAGTAATGGAGAAACTGGAAAGGAAGTGAAGAACCGTGTACAGGCAGGCTAGAACAGGTGGATGAAAGTATCAGGTGTCCTCTGTGATAGGAGAGTATCGGTGAGGATTAAGGGAAAGGTCTACAAGACAGTGGTGAGGCCAGCCATCACCAGCCGTAGAGACAGTGGCTCTGAGGAAAACACTGGAGGTGGAGCTAGACGTGGCGACCCCCACTGTGCTCTACACAGCATTCCTAAACTGGAGTTAAACATGCTGAAATCATGCACCAACCTGGTAATGCAGCTAGGGGTTGCTGTGAAATTGCAACAACCTCTGCGAGAGCACTGAACTGGAAATTTCTTTATGCTACTGCTCATAAAAATGTAACAAAGACAAAATAATGAACCTGTCATGGCAACTTTTCAAATACTGGCTAGGGTCCATTGATTTAGAGTCGCCAATCTTTGTTTGATTGTTTGCAGTTGCGTTCTAACCTGTCGACGGCAGAACTTTTTTATAGTTGTGAGGAGATTCGTGTGGTGAATTTAAACTACCCACAAAGTACCAACCGAACCGAACTCATGTTGACATTAGGTATTCACCTTTTGACAACTCAATCATTCACTAGGATGGGAAGAAGCAGCCCACAAAGCTGAAGATGACCATTCTTATTTATATAATTTCAGTTATTTAGTGCATTGAAAGCAAAACCTAGCAGATCAAACATATTCTGCTAAGCAATATTGACATTTCCTCACTGTCATAAAAAGAATGACACAATAATGAATACTCAAGCGTGGTGTCAGAAAGTCTTCTGGTTTTCTTCACTCCGGATTCGGTGTTGAACACATTTTCTGCTCTGAAGCACATTCTGATATTTAACCGACAGAATATCTAAAGCCTAAATGAGACGTGATTCGGCTGAACGCACGCAAGGATGGGGAAGCTTTTCTGAAAGATTCTTATTTGAACCTGCTGAAAGTCTTTACATATGACTTTCAAAGCGAAGGGCAGCTGATGAACTTTAGTTCAAGACTGGTGGTCTGAACGCAACAGTATAATAGTGTGCAATTAGTCCAATCAGGTACTTTGTCACGGAGCTGCCAGAGAAGCCTGTGTTCTATTTGTGGTGTGTTCATGCTGCTGTTAATGAGTGTGGCTGCTGTTGGCCCTTGGCTACTGGCAAATTGCATTTCAGGCGCTTTGAATCACTTCTCTGTTTGAAGTAAATGAAGTGTATTCAGGGACAAGTTGTTGTTGTTTGTGTTCAACCCCCTTGATTTTATTGACAGGTAAATAAGCAGACAGCAGAAGTGCAGTTTGGGTACATCTGCAAATCCTAGCAGGCAGCATTCAATTAAAGGTGAAGCCTCTTTAAGGGTTAAACAATGATGCTAATGGTTGAATAACCTTCTCAGATGGATTACAGTTGTGTTCAGGATTTTTTTTTTTTTTTTTAACATTTTGATCAATGTAAGAATTTATGGTCATTTATTTTGAATAAACCTCAGATAGAGTTTACCAACACTTAAACTCCCTTCAAGGCAGCATTATTGTAAACTGAACAATCACATCAGCAATTTGAAGGCATCACTTTTATCTCTACTACCTTGCCATTGTCCTTTATCATCCTTTATCTCATTTTATTGACAAAAAGGATGAATTTGTTTTTGACGAATAAAAAGGTGGGGGGGTGGAAATTGCAATGTTTTTATTTTCTGTGACATATAATGCAATATAAAAAAGATTCTTGTCTGGCATCGTTTCAAATGCCATATTTGGATAGAATGATTCTGCTAATTCTTTCAAACAAAGAGACAGAGTGAAGGCATTGCAAATAAAAATGATAAAAAGGGAAGAAAATAGCACAACTGAACCAAATAAAGCATTGCATGGCGAAGAAACAGTGTATATGTCATCCTTCCCAGCAAATAATGATTAATTTTCCATAGGTGTACACAATTGACAAACAATACTAGTGTGTGTCTGCTTTTTATGGATACATTCACTTTGGTGAAATTCCCAATCCTGTTCACAACAGCAGGAAACCAGAAGTCGTAAGTCTGCTTCAGGTTTTGCCTCTAATTGGAGGAACACACAAAACGGTTGATTCCTTCTCCTGACACATACTAAAAGTCAATTATGTTTTTTTTTACTTTGATTTCGTTACAGTGATATGGATTTCACAATCAGATGCAGATAATTCAGCTTCCATATCTGTCCTGACAACACACTTGACATGCTTAGGAATCCTGCATGTTCTTCCTACATGATGGCCTTCTTTCATTGAACCATCCTTGCAGTGCAGTGGGCAGCTTATTGGGTCAGCCGACCCCTTTACCCCCCAACCCTGCAGCCCCAAGAAATAACTGGCATTGTTGAAGAAAGGAGGTGATGGAAGACACAGCCATTGTTCCCACTACGTTTTTCCATGTAATGCAAGCTCTCTACCCTTTCAGCAATTTGCAGGTCTAAATTTGATCCAAGTTACACATTTGACTTTGAGCAGAAAGTCCAACCCTTTCCAAGTGAAAGGAAGGTTAAATTAATTATCTGCTGTCCACTGTCTGAGCACATATTGACACATCCTTTTGTACATTCACTTCCTCTGTCTCGCCTTCTCTGAGCGTCATTATAAAAGTCACAAAAGGCCATGATGCATCAAATTCTTCTCACATTATGTGGCGGCGACACACATGGAGCCCTTCCCTTCACAAAAGGGTGCACATGCTAAATTTGATGACAAGGTTAATGCCGGCTAATCAGCGAGGCTGAAAGTTCAGCCCATGACATCAGATTGTTGTAATGCCAATTAGGTCTGACGTAGTGTAAAAGAGTCTGAACATGCTTTGAACCAACCCTTGACATGTCCAAAAGATGAAGAGTCACATCTACAGCAGATGCTAATTTGTATAGTGACCCGGCCTTATTAAATATAAAGATGACACCATTGGTGTCGCTGTATGACATCACCCTCTTTCTACTTTAATTATCTAATAGAGGATAAAATATATCATCTTACAAAGACCAAAGAAAAAAAAAATTCCAGTCATTATCAAGCTGTATTTTAGAATCCCATGTTAGAAAAGGCGATGGATGGGATGTAATAACCGTGTCTTTATAAATAGTCATAAGATTACATTTAGATTCACTATTAGTTCTGATCAATTTCTGATTTCCTAATTGCAGCTCTTTGCTTCAAGTCAGCTTCTCCTGCTTTTGTCCCCTTTTCCTTGCCCTTCATTCATTTCCTATTTTCTTATCTTCTTCCTAACGCTCTCTTTCTTTTGTCTTTTGACTCTCCTCCTTCAGTTTGCTTTTTAAGCATCTTTCCAGATATTTTTTGTAAATCGTCCCCTTCGCCCACAGCTCTTTCATCACTAATTTTTATTTGAATTTTTCATGTACTTTCCAAACTAAATCTTGTCTCTCCACTTCTTTCCATGTTTTCTCCCCTTATTCATTAAGTCTCCCTTTCACACCCCACTGCATTCTTTTTAGTCTCTGTCTCTTCTACTTATTTTCCTTCATTTTTTCCTCTTTTCCCATTTACCATCTGCTTCAGGAATCTTTGACCTTTTAATTACGGTCTGATTTCCCATGGATCCAGCCAATACTGTCCCCTCCGTCCACCAGTGACCTTGGCGAGGCACTCATTGAGGCATGGGGTTGTGAGGCACTGGGAAATCAATGACCATGTCTCAAATCACTCCCCCACTTTCATGTGGTTGAGGACAGGAGTTTAATTTTTTTGAGACACTCCCAGACGTCTTGGCAGTCAGTCGGTTAAACATAATCAGAGTGAACACGTACTGTGCCTGTTTCCCTGCAGACACTTCAGACCTGTGTTTATCTTGTTGCCTACTGCAGAACATTCTGAAGTCACATGATCCCTGCCGACTCAGCGGGAATGTTTACTGGGATCTCCTCACACTGGCCTCCTCACACGCAAGAGAGTTATTAACCATGAAATTGCCTATTTCCATCAAATTAAAGTGCACTTTTTTAGTTTCACACAAGCATCTTATGACTGAAGTTTTAGACATGTGTACATCTTGTTTTCAGCTTTGATCAGCATATTACTTGTGGAGTAGCAAGCATAAACCTCCAGTGCACTCATGGTATGTTATTTGCGTACTGATTCTTTGAGCCGATTAAAAGGTTCCCTTGCACATTCCATTATAGGATCATGTTGAAAGATATTTATTTGCAAAATTTATAAAATAAATGTCACATGCATATCAGACTAATCCAGAGTCACGCCGATTTCCAGACACCCGTTTAGACTGTTCCAAAACTGCTTCTTCATGTCAACATTATATATTGTCAATTGTTTCAACAGTATTTATATGTAGGATGGTGTGAAGGATTTCTGATCCCTTGTGCAATAGGGAAAATAAGGAACTATAATTTGTCTTGACAGTCAATTATCAGCAAACAAATAGATGATAATCAATATTAGGAAAATCATATTCTCAATCAATGAATGATTTTTTTTGTTTGTAGTGTTGGTCCACACCAACTCTGCTGCTCTATGCAGTCACCATCTTCTTGTGATACGGATGGCTGTATACGGGAAGTTTGTGTCTTTAATGCTGCAGGTTTCATTGTCCTCATCAATGTCCTGTCAACCTTATACATTAAGTAAATGGTGGAAACATCTACAGAGTCCAATAAGTACAGAATTGACTATCATTGCCACAAGTGTAATCCGTCTAAAGTCAAGCCATATATGTATGTATGAATGGTCCCATGAGCTGTGGAGCCGAATGTCTCTTAGAACAAAGGACTATGCAAGTCTCTGTCTGGGGAGAAGACAGAATCACAAAGTGACAGCAGCCTGACATTGTACAGGCTCCTCTGTCCCTCCAATGCGCTGTGTAGGGAGTGGCTGGGGTTCTCCGACAGCGGCTTATTCAAAGAACATCATTCAGCCATCTTCATCACGAGTCCAGTCCGCATCCCACAACCTTGCCAGCCTTCTGATCACCTTGTCTGATTTGTCCAAGGGGAGTGGGACAGGAGGTGTGCTCAATGGCCGCTGCAGCAAATGTAGAAGCGATGTTGGGGATTGTAGTGACAAACATGTGGATTTGAGTACTGAAGACAAAGCAGTTCAAATGTGTTGACAGGAATAGTTTTGATGATTTCATTACTATGTAAATTACATCAGAAACTTTGAAGAACTATGCAAACAGAGCAGCATTGTTTTCCCCAAACAAAATAAGCTTCTGAGAAGAGACACTCATAAATCTTTGAAAAGCAGGACGTGAGATAAAGTGTAATGATGAATTCACAGTTTTATCATGAGGGGGGACAATATCATGACCTAATAATATATATATATATAAACTCTGTTAAAACTGATTTGGTCACATTGTATGTAAATTCCTGACATGTTTTTTTCACCTTGAAGAATATTCTTCATTTTTCTGTCCTGATGGGCAAAGATAGAGTAGATGAAAAGAGAAGTGAAGTACTGTTTCTATCTTACTCAAGGTAAAATTGATCTTTTAGATGACTAGGAGGAATAAGTTTCACAAGCATGTATATAATGTAAATGTTGAATAATGCACCCAGCCCTCCGCTCCTCCGCATTCATGATATTCTTAATCAGGCCCCAGGACAATATTTGAGTAAAGCTTCCTTCATGCACGGACCAGGAGCACCCTCCAGGAGTTATAGAATATTTGGATCGCTTTTCAAGTGCAAATTGTGTGTTGAGGAAAAACAGCGTAAAGAGAGAGAGAGAGGGGGGTCTGCTGAAATGTGTCAGCAGCTTTTCTCCAGATTTACTCACACTTGAATTTATGTTTCCTTTCCTCATCTGAAAAATGAGTTGGTTGATTCAGGGGAAGTCCTGCCTGAACTTTCTAAACGCTCTCAGGTATACACAGTTTGTTTTATGTCCTCTTCAAGTTGATCAAGTTAACATACCATGCAGACTCTGGAGGATAATGTCGGCTGAAAATGGACACAAGATTTACTGCAAGGACAACGGATTGTGGGGTCACTCCAGTTCAGTACTGTGCTGGACGGTATTGAGGTCCAGGCCCTGTGCAGACCATTTCTCCACGGGGTTGTCGTATGCACGAGAACATTTGCATATTGCCCTTACAAAAACTCTACTGAGACTGGTCGCAGGATGTTTAACGTCTAGTTCAGACGATGAAATGTACAATCCAGGAATTATAATTTTCAGTTGAGAATATGGGTTTGGAAAGTTTATCAGATTTGCACTGCACAATGGTTTCAGATATTCAGACAGGATATTACAACTCTGGAAGGTTATCAGGATGGCAACAACTACATAAAAAAATGAAATAAATGTAGATCCATTCACACATTTTAATTACTGAGCGAATAATAATTTTTTTGTTTTTTATATTTTTTACTGCTCATCAGCTCAAAAAAAATTATAATAATCAAATGGCACATTGGGCTTCAGGGCTCCTCGAAATTGTGATGAACATTTCCTTTTCTGATTCCCCCTCCCAGCTTTTCATTTTGCAAAGCTATTACCAACAACTAAACCAGTCTTCGGCTTTTTTACTTTTGTCGAGCCACCATCCCCTTTAGGCTCTTCCTCTCTGTCTGAATAAGATTCTGGTCCTGGCTGAGTTGCCTGCTCTAGTGCTGATGAGCATTCCAACACCTCGACAGACAGGGAATGACAGAAAAAAAAATCTGTCTCACCAATATAGTGATGTGTCAATTAAGCCACATTCGTACTGTGTGTGCCAGCTCGAGTTGACTCACCTTAGTTTAAGGCCTATTTGTGGGATAGTGCCTCCCTCGGGGTGACACTACTGTGACGCAGTCTTAAACCTTACAAACACCTGTCATGAACCTCGAATTACCTGTTCGAGAATGAAACGTCTCGTGTTTGATAGAGCGGCCGTTTGAATAGAAGGGCCGTTGAGAACTGACACCGAGAGTTTGGAAGGTGGGCTTCATCCATATTCATATCTGCCTTTAACATTATTAATAAATTAGCTTGAAGATTATGAAATGGAGGTGGACTATAATAGACCTGCTGATCTGCCCCAGAGCAGACGAGTGGGAGACCTGTGGATGTACAGATGGAAAGCTGGAGCAGAGTTAGGCGGGGGTGGGGGGGGGGGGGTGGGTAGTTATTTTTACCTCCCTATATGACATCCAGTGGATGCATGTGAAATATGCAGGTGACTGGTGGCACTCATACAGCCAGAGTGCGACTAGGGGAGGGGGTAGTAGGGAGGTGGCAGGCAATAGATCAAACGAATCATGATAAGCAGCATGCTGGGAAGGCTATCTTCACCTCCACCTCATCCTTATCCTCCATGCACAAGTCTTTCCCACAGGTCATTTTGGCCTGAGAAATACCAACCAGAGGGCAGAACATCCACATCCTAATTGCCTGTCGCTGCACTCCATCGGTCAAGAAAATCGCAACTTAATCAGCTTGTCCTACATGGAGGCTCCTCAGTCAGGGATAAAGACCAAGCTGCAGGGGCCTTTTAGTGTTTCTTTCAGGAAAAATAACTGCATGACGCTGTGTAACGAGATGTTGTTGTCAAGTGACAACCTCCTCTCTGGTTGAGTTTCATTTCTTACTTCATAAGAGGGATGTCACAGAGCTTGCTTTATATGCTCATATATGAGTTTCACATCCTACAAAGTAATTGTGATGGATCTCAAATGGGAATATTGGACCATTCTATCTGGTCATGCAAGACACCATCGGGTCAACATTTAATTCAGCCTTTTCTTTGTGAATTCAGAAATGTTGGAACTCCACCGTTATCCTTTCTGCAAACTTGTGTTCAAGCCCACTTTATAGAAAACATAGCTTGTAAGGCACGTCTTCAAGACAACAAGCCTGCACCGCCAGCATCTGGTGGGTCACAAGCCAATCACAGCACATTGATTATCTCTCAGCATTTTGGCTCTGAAACTTCCCGGCGTCCACACACACACATGCGCACGCGCACACACAAACTCAGACTAACACAAAATCACAAGTGACAAAGAGCCTATTGAGTGGAAATGGTTTTCAGTCACTTTAGCAGGTGTGTGTTACCAGGTGCCTGATTGAAGAGATGTTTGTGTGTGTGTGTGAAGAGATTTTGGAGCTGAGTCTCCTCATTCAGTCCACAGTTGTTGAGGTTGATGATTATCCTTGGATGAAATATTTTCTCACAGAAAGTCAGAAGTCCAGTGTCATTTACAGTCATTCTACTGAGCAACTGCCATTGTTTTCTTGATCATGATGACATAATAATTCACTTAAATTATTTTGTTCTTTCGGTTAGGTTTAGTTTAGAGGATTTATCTGAAATGGGTTCTCTCTGAATTGCAAGTTGTGGAACACAAAGTTCTCCATTACAAAGAAACCAGAGTTGGTTGGGATTTAGTTAGTTAAGATTTGGCTTCAGTTTAGTCATGGAGCACCAAAGCACCATTTTCAGTTGCAGCCTGCGACTGTAATCCTCCTGTGGTGAATATTTTGAGACATTAGCATTTTAAGACCTTGTGTCCATTGTGCCTGTGGATTGTGTGTAAATTTAAGAAATACAGTACTGCAAGTGGGATTTCTGACTTCCGTCTCTTGAGATGGATCCCATCTTATTCCGAAGCTGTCCACACTTGTTAATCCATATGATCTGATTATGAGATTTATAATGTCCCTCTTTTACAGCTGGTCTCACTCAACGACGTACTTGTTTGAAGTACTTGAAAATGTAAAAGTACGAGTTTATCGACACTGCTACGACGAGCAGAATGCACAGGCAGCAGAGTTGTGAGTGAGTACGAACATACAGTATGTGCAGTTTAAAATATGTATAATATTTTATATTTGCCTATACGTATGCAAATATTTTAAAATAAATTACCACACGAAATGTTGGCAAAGTCGTCGGTCAACGGGGGTTTCGTAAAACAACAGAACTGTCTAGTGATGGATCTTGTCAAACTGTAAGGAACATAGCTCTGAATGGTTTGTCCTTCCTCTGCATGATAAGAGCATTACTTTAGAGGTTTTGGTCGTGTGTTTCTTCTCGTCTAAGTCTAAACTCCTTGGATTGACAGAATGAGGTCAAACGAGTGAAATGGCTATAGATGTTGCATATATTGTATTCTGAGTTTAACATGATGGACCTCAAAGTTCAATTAAAAATTCACTGAAAAACCCAATCTATTTGCAGCAGAAAAAGCAGAGATAAAGACACAAATATGCTGAAAATAGTGAATGAAACATATTTCTTCTAGCTTTATATGCTCCAAGGATGATGTAAACGCTGTGATGATAAAACACCATTAAGTGTACCAGCCATTTAGTTTAAAATGTGTTGCTTTACTTTGTTGTGCATGACGTGTGACATTTATTTTGTTCAATGTATTGATAACAATGAGAGGCTGTCTCTGAACTTATCCAGATGGATCCATCCAGCCATTAGCCCTTACTTTAGGGTCGTGGGGGATTTGAGTCAATCCCAGCTAACACTGGGTGAAAAGCAGTTGTAATTTCACTTCGTATCAGGTCGCTGATATCTAGAGACGACGAGAGTATGAACAGGGATCATACCTACATGTCTCACAACTGTGGGAGTAAATTGGACCACCTGACATGAATAGGGACACCATGCAAAGTTAATTCAGAATGGTTTGAGCCAGCTGCCACCGAGAACCACGCTGTGTGGCAAACTACGTGCACTGTGGTGCCATCATGTAGTAAAAACATAAATGAAATATATTTGAGTCCGTCGGGATGAATGAACAGAAAGGTGTCTGCTGTTGCTCTGAAAAAAACTGCTTACCTGCAGCATATTTTCAGCAGATTCCACCTCAGTCGTGAATCTAATTTGTACTGATTACGTCGTGTGCTGAGGCCCTAATGCAAACGCAGTGAGCCGAAGGGTGATTCATAGAGTGAATGTTTGTTCTGCCATCTCTATAGACATTAGAACAGCAACAACTTCCTTCTGCATCAAATGAAAGTGCTGAGTTACATGAATACACAAACAGTTTCAGTTTGTCACTTGTAGCATTTGCCGCTCTTGGGGTTTCGAGCAGATGCAGTGAGGGAGTGTTATGATCATGTGAAAGGTCCAATCGAGGCGAGGCATTGATAGGGAGCTGATGTGGTGTCTGGATTCTCACCGGGATGCTCGTGCTATAAATGTCTATGCTCACAGCGCTGTCAAATGTTATGGGCTAAAGCCTGCAGCCGACAACACAGACCTGCTGCTGGCATTTCTTGCAACAGATTGAAATCGCATGTCTATTGCAGGAAGGAATTAATTGTTAAACTGTTTTTTTTTCCATCGCCAAGAAAGTATATCATTAAAATGAAGGTAACACAATAGCTGTACTGCACAAATATGTAAATATCTGCTTCTAAAGAGCCATAGAAAACAAAGAAAAAGAAAAAAAAGTCCTCCAACAACCAGCTACAGGGTGGAGACACGTGTGTGTTTTTTCGTTCCAAATATTTGACACTTTGAGTGAAGTGCTGTGGACGACCCTCAACCCCAAACCTCTCGCTCCCATATTTGGACGTTCACCATCTATAAGATCCAACCTCTCTGCGATGAAGTGATATATCCTAGCTTTTTCGCCTTTAGGGCAATGCCTTATTGTGATTAATAGAAAACAACCTGCCTTTCTTCACATAACAGTTGACTTAAGGACATTTTAACCAAATTTAAAAAGATCAGAAGTTTACTTACAGACCCCTTTATTTAGCACGTGAATACTACCGGGTTTATTTGTTTATTCAGCCCTTTTTTTATTGAAGGATTTAGAGAGGGTTCCTGGGGAAGGTGAGTTGAAAGGGAATGGATAGGGATAGGGGTTTATCTGTGATTTATTTAGTGAAACAAAATAAAAATCGATTTGAAATATAAAAATATAATACATTTGAATTTCCTGCTTTGAATATCTAGCTCACAGCTGGCAGCAAATGTTCTTGTAATTACATTTACATATATTTCTAAAAAGATTTGGGTTCATATTTGGTCAACACATTACAGTTTTACAGTTTGTTCTTTTTCATAATGCAGGAAATGATATGTGGAGTTTGCTTAAAACAAATTGAGTGAGCCCAGAGACACAGCAGGGGAAAGGAGCCAAAGGCAAGAGCGGTGAGAAGCTTTGGTTAAAAATTGAACTTTCTGAGGCAACCCCAGGGATGAAAGTATTATTGCAATATTTTCTATCCTTTTCCAGTACAAAAGTACTTCAACGGACATCTGTACATTATGTTTCTTTAGTATCCTGCTATATTTATGTGCAGTCCAAAACGGATGAAGGTACGTTACATCAAAATCCTCCGGATCCTTTACCCGCTATTGCCAATGCGATGCAATATTAAGAAATAATTTTTGAATTTGTGATCCAGGAACAAAGCAGCTCATCCCCTTGTCTGCTGTCATCATTTAAAGTGACTTGAAATGAAGCAGGAGGCAACAATGAGAATCTTTCTACATTTATCTACAGTACATTGTATCTGAGGAATAAGCAGTATATTAACAGACACCCTAATCCTACTTGATCAGACTCATTATAATTTGATCTGAGTTATAATCCAAGACATAACTCTCCCACCTCAGGTCAATCTGGCTTCTTTATGGTTTGTGCTCTTTCAGGTGAGCATAAAGCAACGCACAAGTAGAATTTATTGTCGTAGGGAATTTATTACATTTATTTAGAACAGTTCAAACCCAAAAGACATTAAAAACCCTATAAATATATATTTTTAAACATTTATTTGAAGATATGGATATGTAGATTACAACTTTGAAGTCACATTTTCTGATTATATTAATGATGCATCACTAAACTTTTTTTTATTTTTAAATGTAGATTTAGATGCAAAATGAATTTCTTGCCAGGTTTGTTGGTGTGTCTATTTAAATGGGTACAAAGCTGTTGATGTGTAGTTTGAAATGGTTCAGTGTAGTTAAATAAGTGCGTAAAGATGCAACTGCTTCACAGAACTGTAATTAAGTTCATGTCATTTTTATATTTGTTGTACATCGGTCAAAAGAAAATCCATTATGGCATCGTTTTACAAACATCATATTCCAAAATGAAAAAATCTTCTTATCTTTCATTGCAATGCCTACTTAATTCAATGCTTTTAACAACTCCCGCTCTCATACACATGAGCTATATGCTATTCTGAAGCGCCTGCAAGCAATGCAATATACCTTTCTCTGTAAAAAAAAGACTGCCGGCCCAAGATGACCACATTTCATATGTTTTTGATCCCTTAAGTGATTTTCTTTGGCAGGTTTTTACTTCTACAATAACTGGTTGACACCTTTCAGAGACTTAAACCTGTCTGGAATGTGAGCTTTTTCCACAAGCACTTGTTTCTATCGCCAGATAAGTTGTTTTTCTGGATGAGTTAGATTATGTTTACAGATGTCTTTTGTTTTGCTTTTGTTTTTTGGTCCGTGTCATGGGTAATTCTCATCCTTTGGGTGAATGCTGAGAGTCAAAGCAGATGCAGGTGACGTAATGGTTGCATCACAGACAAAGAGGGTTTTGGGCATGCATTTCTTGTCTTTACTCTGCAATCACTTCAAGTTTCAAAGTCTGAGAGTCTTGTCTTTCTGGAAGCTGGTTTCTTCAATAGAATTATGGGTCTCATTCACAGACACTGGCAGAACACCTCTGGGTCGCTGCCTGTTTAGAGACCTGGACAATTCTTTGAAGTGCTTCATATTGGCATATTATAAATAAACATAAGGCTGCATGCTTGTTGGGCAGTGATCCTGATGTGTTTCAGTATGTGTGTGCGTGTGTATATGAATGTTTAATTTAAGAAAGACGTGCTGCAGATATTATTCATTGGTGGAACATCAGACATAAGACTCTTTGATATCCTTTTTTAAATTAATTAAAGAAAAACATATCTAAATTGATTAGATATCGTCAGGGGTCATGGAAAGCTCAGAATAGCTCATTATCTCTAAACTAATTGTGTATCGCTTCCCCAATGAAGGAAATTGCCCTCAGCGAAAAATGGGAAAAGGTAACCAAGCGTTGCAGATGAGGAGATCCGTGAATTATAAAAAAGAAGGGAGGGGAGTTTGGCAGAGAGACAGCCTGACAATACTGAGACTCCAGCTATTCCTCCTCCTCCTGACCAGTAATACATATATACATACAGATGACATATTCTGTAAGAAACACCCAAAGGCAAGAGCTATAGAAATTTCCAATATGATATAAATTACTTTTGACTTCCTGCACTCTCCTTTGGACCCTTCATCTGACCTCAGCTGACGCCACCCTCTTACGTGTGATATGGAGATGAAGAAAATATACATGTTGGGCACAAAGCCCTTGGCATAAAATTCATTCTATGCCCCTCAGGGATTGAAGTTGACAGACAGCCGTCGCTTTGCATCGTTATCAATATTATTAGATGATGAGGATCAATCGAGGTCGACGTTTGCGTCCACAAGGTCATGGAATATTATTATTGTTTTAAGAGCCCTGAAACTTTCCCAGGGGAAATGATTATTGATTGTTGATAACTTGGGGCAAGGCAGACACGTGAGTTTCCTTTAGGGGGATGTGATGGATCACTCTCCCTGAATGATAGATTTCATTCTCAGATTTGTAAGAATGTTTTTAGCAAGGTGCACTGATCAGAAGTTGTATAAAAAGGCATTGATCAGCTAAAACACTTTACAAGATTCAATATGTTCTCCTCAATTTTATATTTGTCTTCATAACTTAATTAAAAAACAGCATAGTTGGCGTCCCCAACCAAATGAGGAACATTTCTTGTCCATATTGTAATTAGAAATATTTTAGGACCATTTGCATCTTTTGTTTCAGGAATACAATTTTTTATAAAATCACCTCCGAGAATTTCCACAGCAACATGAGCAACTTGCGGCAGAGCCGCTGACGAGTCTTTAAAAGCACAGCCAACAGTTAATCAAAACAGCTGACTAGGTAATAAGTAATTAGATAAAATGTTGAGAAAAATCCAGATTAAGTAAACAACATTTATTATCACAGTTCATAGGATTTTGTACACAAGTTAGTAATGAAATCACAGCCAGACAAGAACAGCCGTGTTAGTTGTGTTCATGACTATTGGCATAGCTACCATACCACGCTTAGATAACAAGATGATTATATTTTGGTGATGATCCAGAAGAGATCCTGGATTCTGGATCACTTTGAAATTTCCGTTAACATTGCAGTAAATGGAGCTTCAAGATTTGTTCCTCAATATCTCGATTGATTATTGACAGATTTTTATGGAATTTGACACAGTCGTGTAGAGTGGGGACCTCTCTCTCACTACCGAATATCATCTGGATCTGAAAATATAAAATATTTACATTAAAAACCCATCAGTTAAAAATACACTTCAACTCCGGTTCACTTTTAGTTTTCATAGTTTGGTGTATAAAGATACCAAGAACAATTCAGAACCTTCTGATGATGATCCAGATCACCAATGTGGATGGTGTAAATCCAATTAAGAGGGGGACGAGCTGCTTGGCGGAGGTCTGCGCTCTTTGATTGCTTTTCTCGTTCTCAGAGATGGTTTTGTGCCGACGTTTTGGAAATATGGTGTGAAGACTGAAAAAGGAAAAGGATAAGTGGATGAAGGAATTCTGCACTGAACTGTTTCGTATGCATTTGTCATATTTTATTATTATGTCTGTGGTGCTCGTGCACATAGGCTAGTTTATCCATAGGTCTCAAAAGGCAATTAATCTTCTCTCACTTTCTCAGTTAAATTAAGCTATTAACCAACGTCACATGCGTTGATAAATAAGAGGAATAAGTGTCACTGATTGAGAGATAAGTAACAGCTAAGCATCAATGAGTGGTGCACTCTTGCACCATGATGCATTCATTAGATTCCATGATGTAATAAAGTAAGACTAGCTGACTGTATATGTGACTAAATTTGGATTATTTCACTAAATTTAACAGCAAAAACAGCTGGCATCTCATGTGTTCTCCTCTAAGGGACCTTTAAACATACAGTATTGTCCATGTCCGCTGGCTGATTTTTTTACGGTAGAGTTCTCTCTTGTGACGAGTGCCGCCACTTTACGTTGAAGACAAATCTTGTAGTCCTTGATTTAGTGACATCCACAAACCAGACGTGGTTGCCATCCTTTATGAGCTTTCACCCCTTGCCTGTCTCAGTGTTCAATCAGCAGGCCTTGATGGATGTTCGTGTTGTTTGGAAGCATGGTGGATAATGGAACCGCTGCTCACCTTGAATCTGTTGTAAAACATGAGCATGAAGGCGTTCACTTGAGACCACGCCACCCATGTGATGCGATGATCAATAAATGCATGTGTTGAGAGTGAGTGAATTAATCATTTGAATGGGAGCCTCTCACATGTGCCAGCAATCACAAGTCAGGTCACTTCCAGCTACTGTTTATTCTGGCCTTGCATCCAAAACCATGTCATGCCCTGTTGAGAGTATTAAGGGATCCTTACGGCTCGGATGGGGCTTCTGTCAAAATAAGGTGATTAAATTGTCATGGTAAAAACAAATGAGCCTAGAACCAACAACACATTCTTGGTTTACGTATTAATGGGCCATTATTTTCTTTTCCAGCTTCATTACAGTTACATGCCACTTTTCCAAGCAACGCTTAGAGCATGTTGATGAGAAAACGATGCTGCCGGGAGCAACCCGCCGTGTCACCGAATGTATTTGTGTTTGCTTCTCTCTACAATTATGTAGTAGTCACTTTTTGACAAAACTTTCTCATTCAGACAATCTCAATAAGTGATTTCTGAAGCTTTCATGACAACACATCTCTTCCTCTTCAGCCTCTTGGATGAGAGGGGAAACACTTTCAACTAGACTTGAACGAGTCCAGTTGATTCTTCCTTTCTGCTCTTTTGCTCGTGATCTATCAAGTTAATAATGACACCAATATGATCTACTATTCTGTCTATGGGTAGGCATTCATGGTCCAGGATTCACATGATGATGATTAGATTATCAGGGGACTGTTGCTATGTTGTGTTATGAAATAATGGGCAAACTGAGCTGCCTTGGTGATTTGCATGAATCCTTTTTTCATATTTCTGCGCACTTCTTAAGATCCCCCCCGATGTGAACACCTGCTATGTTTTTCAAATACTTCAGTTCTTTTTTCTCTGCAGGTTTCAGTTTAACACAAAAAAACCCTGACATGCTTCAAACTGTCCCTGAACCAAAGCGGAACATCTGTCAGGAATGGGGGCCCGATGGTAATTCTTCTCCCTGTTTTCCCAAGATATTTTCAAGGACATTACCGTTATTGGAAAGCTGCACCACAGAGACTTGGAAAATCCAGGACACTATTGAAGTCATTGTCTAAGCAGCACCACACAGTCGTTTTACATCACACTTTAACAAGCCAATGTTCTCTTGACAACAACAATGTTACACATTTTAATTTAGTCTTCCTTCCTATTGTTCTCTTTTCCTGAAGCGGTGAATAATGGGTGCTGCTAGGTGGGAATTATGACAACTGTTCGAAAGAAGAGAAGGGTGTGGTCTGGTTTTATCTAATGCAGCTATGTGGGGGGGTGGGGGTGGGGGGCTGCTGCCTGACTAATTACACGGCTGGAGATCAGAGACTACAGAATTCCTTATGCAGCAATGAAATGGAGAAAGGATTAAAACATGATCCATATTCTCGAGGAAGAGAGGAAAGCAATAATGACACACATTATTTCCTGTAACTGACACTTATTTTAATTGCATTATAATTCTATTCATACCCATGTTGGGATGAAACCGGTCAAGGCTGAAGGAAATGCAAAATTCCTTGTCATTTGCAGTGGCAACATGACAAAAGACCGCTGAGCCGATGTTATTTCATCACTCTTGGGAGCTGAAGGTCGATGTGCTAGAAAAAAGAGAAAAGAGAAAAAGGAGATGAAAAGGAATTAAAGCAGCTGAGGTTTTTATCTTTCAATCCTAATATTTGAGAAAACCCTTACATTGTCCTTCTACATCCTCTTGGCATTATACAAATGTCATGAATTCAACAAAATTATTTAATCTTGCATATTTCTTTAAAATGGAATACATTTTATTCTTTCAATTTTGGTGTTTTATACTTTATTTGCATAGGACCTGCTTGTATTGGGATTATTTTAGTTTTATAATCAATGTTGATCTCAGTTTACTCACATCTTTCGAGTGAATATTCGTTTCATCGTCAAAAAATGGACTTGACAGACCGGGTCATAATGTTTGTAATAATGCACTTCTCGCACTTCTCACATTCACACTTTTCATGTTTGTTTTTCCTCTAGGACACACAGGCAAGAGTGGACATATGGCAGCAGCTTTTTTTATACTCTATTACTTCATTTCTGCTGCTCTTCAGAAACACAAATACATTGGATGCTTACTCATTTGTTTTGCATCTACCTTTAAGGGCAGTTTGACACTGTCCAAGGTGACATCATAGGATGAGGTATAAATAGCACGGCACTTTAAAGGACGTTTCCTGTATTTAGACGCTACGTGTCTCATCATCTGACCTTACTTTTTGTGTCTGGTTCACTCTTAATGTCAATGTTGTTAAAATGGCATCCCACACTCATTAAGTGAAATATGATAATTACAGGAGACATTGGTTTGTTCCATGTACCATTTGGTGAGGCCAGCCTGCGAGCTAACAGCTGCATAGTCAATTTCCCCTTTAAAAAAAGCCATTTTCTATGCAGCCCCTAAAGTCCCCTAATATTTGACCCCCAATATTATTATCTTGTATATCTGTTACTATGTTATAGATACAAGATATTACAAGAATAATTAAAACAAAACTTATTTGTGCTATATTATTTGTGCATGTTATTATATTTCGGAATATAATTAAATAATATTGTGCGATCGTTGTGAGGTCAAGACAAGGTCAACACAATGCTCTGTTCAGATGCGGCTGTGCATTTGAAAGCCTCAGAGACCAATCAATGCAATGCAATTTGTTGCCCCACACACACCAACATCACGACCTCTCACCATACTATAGGGTGTTATGATGGTGCCATAGCCAGAAGTATCACGCCACCTGGAAAAAGGCACCAGATGGAAGGAAATTAGCATTTCCTGTCGCGGGGCCTGCTACTCCTCAGCCTTGCTCACACAACGCCTTTTCAGATGTGTGATTTCCAAGCTTTAGTGACAAACATGTCAATATGGAGTAAATCGAATATGGCTCATCTGTACTGGATCATAGGGAGATGGGGGGGGGGGGTTGTGCATACAATAAAGATCCCAAACTATGGTGGCCATGGTTCAAACTTATCTTCCATTGAAATATTTGGTTTACAAAATTAGACCAAACCATCATCATTTAGAATCTGTCAACTGTCCCAAAATGAAGTCTGGCTTGCAGTTAGCTCACCATATTAAAACATTAAAATGAGTGTCATACTTGATGAAATCCAAAGTGAATATTGAAGTATGTAGTGTTTATGTGCTACATTTGAATGAGCCGATTTAATGTCTTTTTTTCCCCTCGGTGCTCGCTGCTCTCAGCTTGTTATGAAAGCCTGCGTCATGAATCTAAATGTCTGTGTAAACGCTGCACTGCACTGCCTCAGCCTGTGAGACAGCCATATAAACTGACAGAATGAGCTTTATTCACCAAGTTAATCCTCCGAGCGCTCTCAGCTGGCTCTCTGTTGTTTTGCCGCAGGAGATCATGTGCCTGCAAAAAAAAAAAAAAAAAGATGCAGAATCACATAAAAACATGTTGATAGCTGTGATTTTACTGAACATGTCTTTCATCCCACTAACAAAGTTGTAGCGGGATAAAAAGGTCACATGCTGACCTTTTGCTTGGACACATGCTTGGTTGTGATCAGTGGGTTTGCTTCTGAATGGTTTTTTTTTATCTGTCATATCCTTTCCCACTCAGGATGCGTAGACGCGTTCCCCTCGTTCCCCGCCCTGTTACGTGCTTTTGGACATTTAATAAGTTTAAAGCTGCATTTGAGCTATCTTAGAGTGATACCCGTTAACTTCAATATAGTTCTTACCTGTTCCCTTTGTCTCCCGGTCCACCGCGCATGTCTCCTTCCAGCCATCCCCACAAACTGCCCGCAGCATGCGCTTCATCCATCTCGCGCAGCCCGGGGCGCACAACGGTTCTCGCTGCTCATCAACCTTCCTTCTCGTGCCTGCTTCCGCGTGCGTGATTCAGGTGACCGGCCAAACAGAGCCAATCTATGGTTCACACCTTTATAGTGCCTTTGCGCATGTTGTGGGTGGCCATGTGATTAAAGTTTAGATACATTTTGAATTTAAATTATTTTCTGTCACTGTGGAATAAAGGTTCGCTGAAGGAATGGTTAGATGTGCTCCAAATAATATCAGAAACATTATTATTAACCGACATTACATGGAAATGGTGTAATTGTTAATGGGACTTTCCTATAAGTGTTGTATAACGCCCATGGGGGGTTGGGGTATAAGAGGAGGACCGTGCTGGTCTCCCCGGGAGGCAGAGAGGTCAACATCAGTGAATTATTCTGCACCATCGTAAACGCCACTGCATTGGGAATTTTTGTTTACCACTATTTGGAAGATTTAAAAATGAATACCATAAAAGGAAATAACCTGACTGGGCCATTGTGACTTTCAAACCAACCCGCAACAATCAGGCCAATGAAGTCTCAACATCAAAACAAATATGGAACACAGTAACGGCGGTGGGAACACACTTTTTTCCAATTAGAAATGTCTCGTATTTCTGTGGGCCGGATGGTTTAATAAGCTGTTGAAAGGTTAAGGTGTTGAAAAGGGGAGCCTAACTTTGATCACAGGGCTGAAAAAATCCACAGAGACGTGACTGATGTTGACACATTCAACACCACAGGAAGCACCTGCCACATCAGAACCAGCTGTTCTCATTAAAGCGTTTCTCCTGTGATGCCTCTCTCGAGAAACTAGGTGTCAGTATTAATTTTGTTTTTTTTATCGTTTGTGCACACGGTCCTGATTATCTGGCTGACATTTTATTTTTCCTAGATTGAAAATATCAGGGCGGTATCACTGTGTATCCACAGGAGGAACGAAAATGGTAAAATGGCTTGTTTGACTGACGAAGAAACTGAATTTAACATTTTTAGGTATTTATTGATTGATCTGCTTTGCACCCCACTGTTCAGTTGTATGGAAGACTCACACCATTCTGGACTCTTTGTGGTAGTTGTACTTGTATTTATTGTTTTATAGCGACTTCCTTTATAATAGTGAGAATATAAGTTAGTGTGTTTACTGTAAAATTAAAACAATAACAAAAAAATACCCGAAAACAAATCTAATCTTTTGACCACAGGGGGCTATTTCGTTTCACATTATCATATGAATTAAACTTTTTGTGTGCTCTTGAAACCTCTAGAGCTCATCAGTGCTTTAAGAGATCTGGCTCATATGAGAACAAGCATGTTGACATTGACGTATTTGCTATTTAGCACATTAAGTCCCTTAATTAATGAACCTGTTGGTTCTCCCTGAGGCTCATTTCATGTTTTACTGGCTTCCATTGAATCAATTTAAATGTGATTACACATCCACTGTGGAACTGATTTAACTGCTTCACCTGAGAGGTTCTTTGAAATGAATTATTCACACTAAAAAGGGCAAATATCTGTTTCTACAATAACAAAGTTGTCTTTTTTTTTTCTCTCTCTATGTTTTTAGATTTTGAATTCATCTGGTTTGCCCAGTGCATATTGGAGAGCATTTGATCTACAGCTTGAAGTGCTTGATGACAGAGGGAAACTATAAAACAATATATTTTTAGCTGATATTATGTATATAATACACAGTACTCTAGTCTCGCTGCTGGATGGACCAGTCTTCCCTCTGAGTTATGCATGTTGATTATTAGATCCTGAAGCATGGTCCTTTTCCTAAACCTAACCAAACTGCGTTTCAGTCTGAAAAATCAGAAAATGTTTTTCATCAAACCTTTCTCATTTGACTGTAGAGCCTTGCAAGTAAGAACGTGTTATGGTCACAGTCAGCAGGGGGAATGAAGCCGGGATAAATGCTGCTGTTTCATGTTTCTGCAAACAAAAATATATAAAAAAAAACATTCTTTTGTGACCCAAAAATTAAAATTCAGTCATAATCTACTTGCTACACAACAAAAAAGTGATTCAACCCTCTTTGAAGGTCTGGTGAGGTTTAGAATCTACATGGAAATGCAGTTGCTATAAAGCCCCTGTCAATTTAACCATGCCACATCTTCAACCGCCTTCTTTACCTGTACTTTTCTGCTGTCATTGCTGAACATTTCTATTACATTTAGGAACATAATGTACAGGCAGATGTAGAACCTGGGCTGGAATCCAGGGGGTGGGTTGATAACAGTGCAGGGAGGGTTCATAAATGTAGAAATACACGTAAAATAATATGGTATCGCTACTTTGCGGATTTTCACCTATTGCAGCGGGTGATGGAACATAACACCCAGATAAACGGGGGACAACTTTACTGCATTACCTGATTTTATCAATTGTACACCATTACAGATCCAGAAAAGATCTTGCAGGACAAATGCATTGGACAGAAAGATATTTGGTTTGAGCAAATCTTATCTGCAGATCATGGATGTTCCTTCAATTTTGGTGATTTTTTTTAACAAAATCATTCCCATTCAAATAAATATCCTTGAACCACACATCAAAAAAGAGGAGCGGTGGGGTGATAAACAACAGGGTGGAGTGAATTCTTTCCGATCTCTTTATTTTCTGCTTTCTGACAAATCCAAATGTTATCAGTTTCCTGGCAGTTTCTCCCCTCAGAGTTGGTAAAATCCACTGAGTCCCCAGAAATGCTGCAGCCAAAGAACGGCTGCCGCACTACTGAAAGGTCACGAGGCAACTGTCTGTTTAGTCTTTATATTTTATTTCTTTGTTATTGATTCTGATTCTTTCTGGAAAGGCTAAAAAATAAAAATATTTTCTGAATACACCTCTACACCCCTTGCATGTTCTTTTCCCTACATACAAACTATAATAGACACACACACACAAATGAAACAAAAATCAGACTCGTGCAATTATCAATAAACATGACCGTGGTGTCTGCGTAAACTCCATTCACCCCTTTATAAGAACTTCCATGTTTCAGTCAGCTGCTTCAACATAAGGCAATGCACAATATGGTGAGGCATTTGTGTACAAGGGGTGCAGAGGGAAAGCCTGGCGCCCTGTCAGCAGTATTACATGTCTACAAATCTGAGCCAAGCTTTCGTCTGATGAAAGGCACGCATACACAGTGAAAGCACGTCCTGTACATAAGCTTGTCGGGATTTTTTTTCTTTTCCTTTTACAATTTCTTTCTGGAGCTGAAAGGCTTTTTTTGATGTTCGGTTTGCCTCCCTAGTAATTTCTTTGACAGGCATCAGTATAAGCATGATAAATATTTGATAGCACTTGTGTTTTAAAGCACAAAAGCCCACACAACTCAGAGAGCACCTTGGTTGGCCTTGAAATATAAAAAGTTAAAGAGCTTCTGAAGTTCTAGAACGTGCAAACGGGTATGCTTCCCATTATTTGCTGATATTTTCTTAATTTCTTTCAGTTACTTAAAAAATAATATCACACATAACAGCATTTAATGGGTTATAGATGGGAGTATGTTGGGATTTTGAGTAACCATTCAAATTGAGCTTTGAACGTGGTACAAATAAGAAAACAAATCATCAGTTTTTACAAGTCTGGAAAATCTTCACATGTTGAATGATTTAAACTTAAATTAACCGAATAAATTCATGGTACTCTTGTAAAACAATTCACCAACTTCTGATAAACCACCATCTTTCCACAAAATTCATCCTTCAGCACCAATAAGCAGCCAGCAAGGACAGTAAGATAATAAAAGGCAATTGAATATGTATGTTTTTACAAGGATATCTTTAAAAAGAGATGAGCTGTTGGAAGTTACAAGTCAGTAAACGGTCCTCCATCTGTATAGAAACTGGATCAACAAAGGGTAACTTAAGGTAGCAAATGTCGGCTTTGCAATTACAAGTTTGCATAGAAATCTTAATCAGCACCAGAACAAAAGTTGCGTCCTTTTGCTGCAACATTGCTTATAATATTCTATATTGAATAATTGAGTTACAAATAGTTGATGATATTTAGTTTTTATCTTAAGTCATTTCACAGTAACGTTAACGCTACACAACTTCTAAACATCTAGTGGTTGTAAATCCTGAAGTCCTTGGTTGCCACCTTACATGTTCAACGGTGATTGAACAGTAAAGATGTTTTCTGGCTGGCTGCTGCTGTCTTTCTCAATGTCAATCCTCCTCCTTGTCTCTGCCTTCTGTGGCTGCAGGAGTGAATGACATCCTTACAGTTCCCACATAGAAATCAAGCACTGATTTTTAATCATCACGCACATGATTTGGCTGTTGATTGTCTGCGAGTCGAAACAACAATATTGCAATCCTGAATTATACACTCAGTATAACTCCTCTGTATTTAAATGTGGATAATGTTGAGCAGAATGTGGACTCTGAGCACCAATGGTGAAGCCAAGCATCCTGGCATTAACACGGTTTACACAGCATGTCTTCAAATGGCGCAGACAGATCACACAACAAGTCACTGTGTCTTGGCCACAGTACAGAATAACATACGTTCATGAAATGTATTAGCCATGTTTGGAATTGCATGAAAACTGTGGTAAAGAGAGAGACAGGAAGTGCAAGGGAAAGATTTAAATGAGAAAAAGAAATCAAATGTTCTCATCCCTGAGCTTTGGCTTCACTTGACCTGTGATTACTGTAAATTGGCTTCATGATTGAAATGCCAATTTACTTTTAATTATTCATCTGATTTTGTGATTTATCTTCCTATTTTTGCTTCTATGTTGGACATGTTCTGTTGCTATACGTCGTGTTTTTGAAGTGTTTATTTTCTTAGCATTTCAAGGGCACCTGATGAAGATCTTCATCGACATCGTGTTACATTAACACATTGGACATCGCTCTTCTTTCTTTTATAAAATGTACGTTTGTGGGAGCACTAAGAGCCCCCAGACATTCTTCTCCATGTCTGTTTAGAGCTGTTTTCACTGAATTTGTGCTTTTCTGCTTCTGTAGATATTGCGTTTTGATCTACTGTGCATTTAATATTAGAGCTATATATTTCTAACAAGTGTCTTATAGCTGAGTCAATTCCACATCGGAATATCTCACTTATACCTCTGTAAAGGAGGTTCTGTTTTTGCTGGCCTTTACCAAGACACTGTGGAATTAGTAGTGGACAAATGGATTTGTTGTATCGTCAATATCTATGGATCTAGATCCAGGGGAATCCACCATTACTGAAAGTGTGCTTTTGGTAAATAACGTTTAAAATAATAATGATTTCAACGTGAATCCAATAGCTAATGGTATACTTTCATGGTTAAGGAATCTTAAAATATAGATAAAATAAAAGTAGGGCCATTATTTTTGGTGTAAATCACAATTTAGGGAATTGAGGGGCTTGGAGGAGGTCTGTGCTCTGAGTGTTTTTCTAGTTGCTTCTAACACGTAATCACCGGTATTTGTTTGTTTGTCTGTCCGTCCGTCCGACTGTTGGCACGATATCTCAAACGGTTCTCGACGGATGTTGAAAGTTTCAGTAAATGTTGAGGAATGTTACCAAGAAGAGATTTATCTTTGCCACCATTTAGCTTAGATGGGGGGAAATGGATGAAGATGGACGGAGTGGGGATCTAAGGAGAAATGAGTGTTGTGTGTAGAAAACAGCCTTTTGTTTGGTCTGGAGGTGAGAAGTACAGGCGACAGTTATAACAAAGAGACTGTGAATCAGAGCCATAATTAAATGTAAGCCTTGGACCAAGGTGAGTCTCGAAATTAAGTGTTCCTTGGAACATTGGCATGCTAAATTCAGCCAGAGTGCAGCCAACGATAAACTGCAGGAAGGGAGAGACGTGAGGGCGGCCAATGTCAAAGCATTTTTTTGGGGGGGTTGTTGATCGAAGTGAAGAGAAAGGATATTTCTATTTTAGTTTCTTGAAACTGGTCCAAGGTACAGTGTAGATCAGCTGACTAAAGCAACACTTCACATTCCAGTGAATTTTGATGGTGTTGCAGGCAATCTAGTATATTAACTGTCAAAACAGGAAGTGACACGCCAATGTGACCTGGAGTTAAAAAAATACTTCAAAGCAATCTTGGTCAGTATAAGTATGGAAACGATCTGAAATTGAATTGAAACCTTTTTTGAAATCGTTTCAGATTTTCATATCATCAACTCTGAGCTGTATGACTGAAAGAAATGAATGGTAATCTGTCTAGTCAGGCACTTGCAGCTGGCTCACATCTATTCACCTCTATGGTGAAGGAAATATCCAAAGTCAGACATTTAGTGTTGCCTTTTTTATTTTTTTATCCAGGTTCTCTTGAATTCATGATTAAAATATGGGCTCTAGATGGTCATTTTTAACTAATTACACATCAATAATTCTCAACTTTTGAGTCCAAGCAGGTTGTTTCCATGATGTGGCCCCTTCTTTTCCCTTGTGAATGACCTGACCTTAAATGATGCCCCTCCTATACTCAGTTGTGATGCCATTGATGTCAGTTACCGGTACATTTATTTACTTGTGGAATGATCCAATCAGACATTTCTGAGCACTCCACAACTTGACAGTTGTTTGTTGACCCTGCCTTGACCTTTATAAAGATGTTTTACAGAATAGGCTTGCATCCATGGATGTGATGAAGATACTCCTTACATATTGGGTTAGTATAGGATCATATTCACAGAGCATCCCAAAGTTTTTGCAATTGGGGTTGGAGATTTGGGTTTAATTTAATTAAATGCACTGCTGGCAAAGCTACACACTCTATCTAGTGCCCTTCTATTTCTTCTTATGAAAATCTTAGGAGCAAATTAACAAAGTGGTGCTTTTTAAAACATACAGCTTTATACTGCACTAAATTTGTGAGTGGCTGGCATCGTGTTTTTACTTTTATACTAGCCTTCCCACCTCGGTTTGGTTCATTAAGACAACTGTGAAAGCCTTCAGTTCATGTTTCAGTACACAATTTGTTTGTCATTGGATTTACACAAACACGCACACACACACACACGACAAGTTTGATGGAAGGATTACTTTTTGTGCTTGTGGAAACAGGGGAATTCTGGAAAAAGTGAATCTTAGCTGCACAGTATCTACCAGAATTTATGGAGTAGAAAGTGTTTAAATACCCGGTGGACATTTGATTTGGACTAAGAATTATTAGCATGAATGTTCAGACAGCTTCAACAGTGTGTGGCTGCCAGAGGACAGATTCAGTCTTTTCTTTTCATACGAAATGGCATAAGATGGAACAGAAGATGAAAAAAGCTTCAGGCCTCAGAACTGACCCAACTGATTGACTTTTTTTTTTAAATATTGCCTGTTCATAATGTAGTGCTGCACATCTTCATCAAACTAAATGTGATGTAGTGCCTAGTCTCTCTCTCTCTCTCTCTCTCTCTCTCTCTCTCAGAGCAGCCTTTGTACATGCAACTATCACATCTTCTTTCCGTCGTGCATCAACATGAATGAGATTACATTTTCTGCCCTCCACCACCTCTCAGCCCTCTTGCAACACCCAACTCCCCCCTCCCTCAATTGCACTTCACGCTGCTGCTGTGGCAACAGAGGACAGGGAGTGAGGATGTGGGGGGGGGGGGCGAAAAAGACAGTGACAGAGAGGGAGACAGAAGCAGAGGAAATTGGTGAAAACTGGAGTGTGGGAGCAAAGGTGGTGTGAAGCAAAGCGAGGACTGCAGTTTAACAGGTGTTTCCCAATGTTCATTCCATCATTTCATCTTGGGTGCATTGCTCCCTTTACATAGACCTGAATCAGTTCCCTTAAGTTCTGTGAAGAGCTCGACTCTCCCCTAATCATCTGGCTCCTCATCTCTGATTTGATTTCCGTCTCTGCAGTGACTCTCGTGTGAGTCTCTCTGTGTGTTTTTGCATTTTCACCTCACTGGAAGCCTTCGATAAGTGTGTGTGTGTGTGTGTGTACGTTCAGAATAAAGCTCCAGTAGGCAGTGAGCAAAAGTGCAGAGGAAAAGAAGAGGCTGAAAAAATTGTAGCAGATTTCAGTGTGACTTGAAAGTCATTTGAAATAAGATATTAAAGTCGTGAAGTTGTGACAACCCTTGAATGCATCCAGAAGAACGTAATACAAGTAAAAGCTAAAGTAAGTATTATTAAGTAAGAAGAGTAAGTATTGTACGACTCCCCTTAATTGCTCAAATTTATTGTGTTTAAATTATTTTAGTTAGTGAACTTCAATGATTTAGAGCGGTTGGTTTCCTTCAACTGTTTGAATTGGCCATTTCTCACATCCTGTGCATGGTAACATTTATTGTTGATGCAGATGATACATTGAAGGTGCATAAACCTGTAACTAATGTTAAATATGAGATGACTTTAACAATGAGGCTTTCATTTTGTAATGCCTAAGCCTAAGCCATCTGATAGCAATAATAAGTGGACACCCTACAGCCAATCATAGTCAAGTCCTGCACCAATACTGTGGCACAATAACAAACAAGCACTCGTCCATGGTTAGCAGTAATGCTCTCACTCAATTAGCAGCAAGAAAAATATATCTTATTTTAATGAAGTATAATACAGGGAAGAATCTACAACCTGCATGTTAAAGGTGCACAGATGACGAGCTGAGCGCTTTACAGCTCTACCTAACATCCATCCATCTATCTTTAACTGCTTATCTGGGTTCGGCTCGCGTCCTGGTGGTAACAGACTAAGCAGGGAAGCCCAGACTTCCCTCTCACAATAACATGAAATATTCACAGCAGAACTTATTCTCCATCCTCCCCTTTCCTCTTGTTTTCATGTGTATGTCTGGTTGCAGTGGAAAGGGGCACCCTTCATTCAAGCACACATAAAGTGACAGGAAACTCGCTGATTGGCTATTATTGGTGATGTCATCAGCATAATTAATCGTGAAAATTTTGAAAACTGATACATATTTTGTGGCCTGCATCGTTATGAGTTAGCTTTAATTGGAGAACATATGTCATGAATAATGTTAAACCAGTCTTCCAGTATCAGCCCAGGCTGACAGTAGCACACACCAGTGTCATTCACGTCATCTATGAAGGCAGCATTGCAGCACATCACCATTTTCACTGCAAGAGTCCAATGAAAAAAACAAAGTCTATTAAATCTCTTTCATCTCCAGCCTTCTTTTACTCCTTATGATTGAGCATTGCTTTCTTTGTTTTTTCTTTAGATTTATTGATCCTAAAGTCAGAAATTAATATTAAAACTTTACCAGGAGGAAAACCTTCAATCAGCAAAGTAATTATTTTTCTTCAATTTTATATTATTATTTTAAAATGATCAATGATATAAAACATCATGTGAACAGTCAAAGCAGAAAAAGTAGATTAAAGATAAAAAAAATGTAATCACTTTGGTCCCTTTCAACCACAGAGGGAACATGGAGGCAACATGGAGCAGAGCAGATAAATGAAATGAAATGAAATGAAATGCTTTTATTAATCATCATCTGCTGACACACACAATGAAATCGAATTACCAGAATTTGATAGCAATTACGAAGAACAATTTATCAACATAACATTTTCTTTTAATGAGCAAAGACAGGCTATTTGACCTTGGATACATTTTGTTGTCTTGCTGTATAAAAACAATAAGTATTTTGATTCTGACACTTTGTGTGAGACACAATGGAGTATCATCAACTATGAAAAGTGATAGCAATATAATTAAAAATTGCTTCTATTCAATAAATGCATTTTTCATCATTAGTTTGGAAGCAGCTCACAGGGATAAAGGCTTAAAATGTAAATGAGTGTACGAATTGAAATACGCTGGCTGTTCTCCACTAACTGTTCACATTTGGAACCATGTGGTGTTTTCTCTCCATCTATAAAGGGTAATTAAAATTGGCTGCAACATGACATGCAATTTACTGTAATATTAGTGCACTATCATTCTCCTGTTTGTGTTCCTTCACTACCATCTGCACATCAGAGCATGTTTGTATTTGTTCATGCGGGTCCATCTGTGCTGAAGCTAATAGCTTCCGCAACGTTCCTCCATGAATCACTTCTGTCACTCGTCATTTTTTAAAAGGCAGGGTTGCATTTTTCAAGTGATGGATCTCTTATTTAATGTGATCTTCAAAAGCTGAATGAAATGAAGGTTCTTTCCTAATGGGCAACAAGTTGCATTTATACCTTTGTGACATGTAACAATAAAAAATTGAGCTCCCAAACTGGGTTCAAGCAGCAACACTGTAATTCTTGCATTAGTACTGATGTGATGTCTTTCAATTGTAAAACTTGGTCCAAATCCAGTAAGGATGCAATGCCTCACGTTTGCTGGAGAACGTCTTCTTCAGTTCAATAACGAACATACAGCACACAAAGGGCAAACATCCTCCATACATCAAATCCCGCTAACGTGAATATTATAAACTAATTAGCCTAGAATAATTTTTAATTTGAACTTACAAGGTGAATTTTCTGTATTTCCATATTTTCAGCAGCTGATTGATGGCATTTGTGCAGTTTAACTAACTTTGAATTAGTTTTCATGAGGGATGACCGTTTTAATGCAAGATGACCAAATGTCTCTTCCACTGAAGTATTCTGAGTGCGTAGCGTTGAATATACTACGCTTTGCATTACGACGTAAATAGCAGCTTCTAAAACATTGATGGCTGTTGAGGAAATTGATTTCTGATGATTGCACACCCGTTCTTCAATATTTAGAGAAAACCGATGTTATGATTCTGAAAACATATCAAAGTCTGAATGTATTTGGATTTACACCTACCTAGCATTTGTCCCCGGCACCAGCACACCTCTCGTCAAACATTTCCAATGACATCAAGTAAGCGATGACACTGACCTGTTTTCTACACGCATATGTGGTGACTCAGCTTACAGGGGAGAGGAGAGCTGCATAAAACTAGTTGTTCATTGACTTAAAAAAACAAAGTTACTTATTTAATGTTTTAAATGACAGACAAACAGATGTTGGAAGGGCAACCAGAAGCTGCATAAATCATAGAATGCAACATTTTTTGAAAAGAGGAACTCGACACCATCCACCCATCCATCCATTTGCTCGTAGATGAGACAATTGTCATAACAACGGGCAAAGAAAATTCATATCTTTACTAGCAGTCAGGATGACGAAGGGTGAGTCATCCTTTTAAGAGACTGGCAGCAGACCCTGAGTTTATATTTCGATTGGAGAATGAAACACAATCACACATTTTGGCAGATTTGTCATCTCATGTTCAGGAAAGTAAGTATTGGACACGCAAACCTGAATCCTGAATATTTGAAATCAATATTAAATTCATCAGACCTACAAATCAGGAGAAAATTGCCTCTATTTGCGAATTGCCTCTCCCTCATTAACACTCCAGTTGTCATTATCTCTGCAACAAAAATGCAAAAACAGTACATTTTGGATACGATTCATCCTTGCTGAGAGAATAATTGATTTTGGTAATAAAAAATCCCTATCTGTTGACGTTAACACTTTGAAGTCCTATAATTTAATTACCGTATAATACTTTAAAAATCCACTAAGCAACACAGTTTGTCCGTGCAACATAATCTATAAAAGTTTACATTTCAAATTGACAATAGGGATAAGCAAGTTAACAGAGTTGGCACATTTCCGCTCTGAAAACAAAACCAGAAGTGACTGTTTTATTCTATTCTGCTCAGGCAGAGCAGTTTTACAGCCTTTGGGCAGAGCAAAGAGCATTCAACATCTGGCTGTGTGTGTGTGTCACTACCGCTGTCAGTCAGTGCCCTCTGGAAACCTCTCACACCTTGTCATCCTCTCAGTTTCCCAGAGCCAACCAACCAGAGAGAGGCAGAGACGACAGGAAAATGTGAGGTGAAAAAATAGGTGAAAGCGAGTAAATTAGAATCGACTAATAAAAGAAAAGCCTGAGCAGATCCCAGATCGATGGTTGCTGGTGAAGGTGAGGTAAAGACACAGAAGGTTAAAAGAGATGGGAAATCTCTCCACCTTTTTCTTCCTTTTTGCTTTACTGTGAAACGCATTATCCTTCGTCTCTGGGCTTTGATACCAGACACGTCTTCTCCAGGCCGACTTCAAAAGCCTCACAACTTGAGCCCTCATCTGAAAACGCACACCCAGCCGCTCAGCTATCTGACACGCCACACAGATAACAATGCAAAGACGGCAAAGAGGGAAGGAATAATACACGGAAGCGGCTTCAACAATGAAGAAATCGCATAATCGCATCACAAAATCCAATAAACACATGAAGTAACACATGCGGGAGAAGGCTGGGATGTTAGTTTGAAAAATAAAACGGGGAAACAATTTTATGTAAAACCAACCAACCCTGATCGGATCCATAAACGCTGCAAATTCAACCAGAGCACTGTTAAATCTTTCGTGACCAAAATCGAACAAACCAAGAATTTAGTACTTTACGCAGAGAACTCGATTTTTCATTTCTTTAGAAAAAAATAACACAGTATGGAGTTTGGAAGAGCCTTTGTCTCTTCCAAACTAGACTAATGCAGAACATCCTGAAGCTTCAAATCATGCAAAACAGTGCTGCTGGCATCCAAATCTGAATTTGTAAACAGGAGCTCATCTCACCAATTCCAACCTCGATCCTGCTCCCCATCACCTCCATAGTAAAGTAAATGATTGCTGTCATCACCCACCACTGAACCCATATGCCCTACCTGAAGGACCTCCTCCAGTCTGTCTCCAGTCTCAATAAAACATTGTATTATTAGTATTATTATTATTACACACACACATTGCTACCTTTTCCATTGCTTTCTTCATTGTGTATCTTTTCTTTCCCCCTTTTATCTTTCTCATCTCTCCCATGTCACCTTTCTCTTCCTCTGTGATCCCTCCACATGTCCTTTTATATTTATTTCCTTCCGCTGTTCTGTGCTAGCGGTCATACCGGCTGAGCCCTTTGTCTAGCAACAGAGCCGTCCCACCATAGAGAAATCTCACTGGGCTATAGGACACAAACTGACCTCGTCCAGCAGAGAGTCATGCATGTCCGACAATCTAATTCACATGCTGTCCTGATGTCTTCCCTCCGTTGGTATCAATATGTTGTGCCTGTGAAGGGTCTGGGTTGTACCCCGCCTCTCGCCCGCAGTCAGCTGGGATAAGTGCCAACAAGCAAGGCAGATACAGTGGCTGTAGAGAATAAGATTTTGCAGGCCCTACTATACATTTATAGTCTGCAAAGATGGACAAATCTGATTCAACATAAAAAATATATATATTTTTTTTATTTTCACAAAGCAATCATTGTTGGTAGCATATATTATTAAAAATGTACCAATGTGTGCATTCTTATTCTGCACGACTTATGCTTTAGGAAACTAATTGAAGCAGCAAATTAGAACTGAAAAATGAGGCTCGTGTGGATGTTGCCAAAAAGGGCTCAGTCGTGAAACTTAATTAGTGAAAAGGAAATATCAACTCGTGAACATGAGGGAAATATAGAAAGGTATGCATCTCATTTTGGGGTGTAACAGAATGAATATAGCACTGTGTAAGTGTAAAACTAACAGTGTCCATGACTTACAGTGGACATTCTAGCACCTTTTACATGAACTGGAGAGAAAATGGACAGATGGGGCCGAAAAAAAGGGAATTTGAGACAGAGTGTGTTAAGAAGAATATGACTGAGTTATATGAAAACTGGAATAAGATAAGAGTACAGTTTATATTGTGGAACAAAGAAGAGACAATGGCATGTACAAAAAATTACATAAAGGTAAAAAAAAGAGCAGGAGAAATGTCAGAATTGACTGCTCCCCTATTCTGTCAGCGCCTGTCTCAGGTTTCAGACCTTCCTGTAATCCAGCTTTATGTCTGTCACTGCGCCTGTAATCTGCTTTCCGCTCTCCTGTAATCTCATGTTTACGCCGCTTATCTTCTTCTTCTCGCTCAGAGAAATCTCACGACTGAAACGTTTGCTTCACTCAAAAGTGAAAAGGAGGTGAACCTTCCACTGCCTCCTCCCATTTCTCCTCTGTATCTTAAATCTCTGATGTCATTCACTGATTTATATCGCCTTCCTGTATTTCTCTGCAGCTCTTCTCTCTTCCTAAAGTTATTTTTCTATGACAAATCTTTCTTTTTTTCTGAAGCGCTTGAAATGCATTAAATTAACTGCTGTATAATTGGGGAAAAATACAACAATAATATATTATGAAATATTAGAGGATTTATAGTCATCATGGATGGTTTTCATTTTACAGATTAAGATTAAAATTAGATACAAATATGTAATATTAAAGTACTGTCTTACTTATATACAGAGATGTGTCTATTTTAAATCATCAGTCACAAATTTGTACCATAGTAGAGATTTGGGCAGGCAATGTGACAATACTGATTGATAATCGCTTAGTACTATTTGAATCTCTATGGAACAATTTGAACAATGCTGGAAGAGAACAGTGCAGCATGATTAGAAGCCACTTTCAGTAAAAAACAAAAAGCCTCCATGTCTGAAAGGCGGAGGAGACGCTCAGAAGTATCTCATTAACGCTGAGGCGAAATGTAATGGTTTTGAATTTATATTGTTTGCACATTTCTGAAAACACACGATTATCAAACAAGCTGCACAAACAAGTTGCTGCACTCACACTCACACAAGCCTGGAAACGTACTTCACGTCGGCTATTCACAGAGAAACCAGCATCAGAGAAAATAGATAAATGCACTTGTACTTCGAGCCGGTCGTTTGAATTGTTTACCGGTACTTGATGAGAAAAGTCTGGCAGAGGCTTCACTTTATCCTGAGCTTATACCTTCAGAGCAGTGATTCTGCTTTGGGACTCACTGCCTGCAGGTGGAGCACTGATAAGGTAATATATTTCATTCACTGCTTATTCGCAACTAAACTGCAGGGGGAAACCTGTGGTTCCGAAGTACTGGAGCTGTGATCAATATTAATGATGGAACTTTGTTTACAGTATGACGTGTAGTTTCCCCAAAGGCATTTCTGTCCATTACGTTTAAACTACATAATAGCTTTTGATGAAGCTTGGAGGAAGAGCTTGTAATGAACCAATGCTATTCTGCAATTAGATATTTCACCAACTCAAACAACTCCTTTTGACATGATGTGACAGTGGCTGCTACTCCAAGCTCCATTCAGATGTCCTCACCCTATGGCACTCTAACTTCAAGGAGAGGGGAAACCCATTGATGTGAAACAGCCTTTACAATGTTAATTTAATCAGTAATCAATGAATACTCAATCCAGGGTGTATGCTTTCATGGGTGATTAGAGGAACTGTGGTGAGCTCAGGGTCAGTGCTGTACATGAAAAGCAACTTGAACAAAAACACAACGGTGATTAGGCCTTCAAAGGAAGGTGATGATGCGTCAAAAAGAGATTCATTGTTTGGGAACCATGAATATGAACAGTGGATTTTCTGACGAGAGCAATTATTTTCCTCGTATGTTGCTGTTCATTTTCACAAACATTATAATATATATTGTAACGGTTCATGTTTTGTGAGTGTTCGTTATTCCTACTCTGCAGAGAGTCCGCAAAGGCATCCAGGGAGGAGGGGAGGTGTGTGTGTGTGTGTGGGTGCCGCGGGGAGGAGGGGTGAGAGCGAGACGGAGATGCGGGAGTTAGAACAGAGTTACCCGTTCTGTTGTGGCGTGGTTACGGCCAACAGTGACCCTTCATTAAAAGCTCTTTGTGAGATCCACCGTGTCCTTATTCCAGCATCCGACGGACGCTACAATATGGTGGGAAGGACTGCCAAAAAATCTGCTAAACTGGGAAGATGCTTTGTTTTGCACCAAACTGGCATCATCGTCATTTGTCTCTGCCGAACATGTCTGCGATGAGAAGCTGTTTTAATTTGTTCAAATCCAGTCAGTACATCAGAAATGCGTCTTTATTTCTAAAGTTTTATATTCTTCAGCTTTTTCCTCCACTGAACACTTCTCCTTCACCCCCCTCAATAAATCTCTCGCCATGTTGTCTACGTCTCTTGAACTGCCAGCTTCTTTATTCTGATGACTCTGTCTTTCATTACCTGCTGTGATGCCCCCCCTCCTGCTTCGTACATCATATTGAGGTTCTGGCACATAAGCCTCCTGTGTTTGGAGCCAACAGAAAACATTAAACAGTGTCAGGAGGAAAAAAACACCAACAGAAAATAGAATGGACATAAATCATAGAAAATAAGCTACAGGAGCCTCAGATCAATTTTGATACATCCTGGCTCCATGAAACCAAATGAGAGGAGTGTCTCACCAAACTCGATCAATGATATATGAACATAAACCAAGATTCTTCACATTTTTGGTATGAAATGGACAGTCAGTGGCCTGAATCTAGCTCTAATGGAACTGTATACAGTATGTTGCCTGAAAAGGCTTGTATGCCCAAACCGTTTGCATCAGTCGGGAAGAATTTTCATGTTTGGGGAAGAACTCATTGTATTTAAATAAAAATGGAAGCAATACATGCAAGATAATTTGAACCAACAAGGTCAGGATTGTTTGCATCTTTCTACTGCATAGAAAGTCCAGTTTTATGTCTTTTTTTTGTGTGTGATCATGTAGTCCGGGGGGGGGGGGGGGGGGGGGGGTCTTGTTATGGCTTTTTAAGGGTTGCAGCTTGGCCTCATGCTGCACACATAATTCCTACAATGAGTGAAATGAATAGAATGAGGAGATGGGCAGTAAAGCCAGAAGAAACATGAATGTTTATTTTTAGAGTATTAGAGTCGTTTTAAATATATGGACAAGGAACAGATAGAATAATATATAACAGAAAATTGTGTGTGTGGTGGGTTACGTTTAAATTGGCTTCTGAAACCACCTCATCCTGATCTAGAATGGTGTGTGACAGAACATACGGGCTAAATGGTGTGTGTGTGTGTAAGAGTGATTAAGAAGAGAGTTGGCATTTAGCAGCACGATATCTTACTGGCTTGGATAATTACACCATGAGAAAAAGCGGGAGCTGGGACTTTATCAGCACATGTGGGAACCTACTCCCATTATTTTTAGACGCTTCACTTAGACTTTTGCCAATTCAGCCCAGTAATTTCTTTTTTTTTTATTCCAAAGTTATTCATGTCTGAACTACAGCAAGGGCAGATTAACAGCACTGAGAAGAGGTGAAGAGGAGGCTTTAAAGCTGCGTATTTATACGTTTATTATCATCAGAAACACTTGAGGTGAGGTGCCCTCATGAAAACAGATGATGTAAAGCAGGATGAAACAAATAAACCCAGCTATATCAATTAAATTATTGGATTTTATAAGGTGCATTCTCATTTAATGTTTTTTGGTGTTTTCCATTTTTACTTGCAAAAATGTTATATTATGAGACAGTGGAGAGTTAGGAAGTGAGGTCAGTGCGGTGATTACGGGGGGAATGAACTGTTGCTTAAATAAAAATATTAATGCAAATACTCTGATTAGGAAAATGTTCATATAATCAGGAAAAAACCTGTTAAAGTATTATACGGTAATTAAATTAAAGGACTTTAAAGTGTTAACATCAACAGATAGGAAAACATTACTTCCCGCCTTCATGATGAAAATAGCTAGAAGTATAAAGCCGACGCAGTTTTAACTCACGCAATGAGAAAACTGTTTAATAAATATATGGAGTTTTACTTTATACTTAGTACATGAAAGGAAAAACGGAATTCGGACTTCAGTTTGAGGACCAACTCTCGCTGTCGGGGAAAGTTGCAAACAAATGGTACAAAATTATCTTGACGTGCAGTTTTACCCTCAGTGGCAATTTGGAGTTCAGACGGGGTTCAGCAGCAGAAAACGGGCTTCTTCAATAATTACATCTGGATCAGAAACATTTCTGTTGTTTCCTGAGGATTTATTCATTATTTGTTCATTAAAGGGATGTTCTGTGCCTGTTAGCACATGAGAGCTGAACTCTTCATTAGCAGCTGACGTGGACCGAGTAGCAATCAATTGGAGGACAGCAATCATCGTGTCCTCCCATCAGAGCCTTGCTCCCTCTGGAGGCAATTTATCTGCTGCAGTGCAGTATGGGAAAATTACAGGCCCTCCTTGTGCTGACACATGTGGTTAACGTGGGATATATCCCGATTGACACATCTGGTTTTTTTTCCTTTTACCCATCGTTAACACCACGTTTACTTGACAAGGCCTCCCTCTGTGTTTTCTCTCTAAATGTGCTGACAGCTCAGGGAATCATAAATCCTCAGCGCATAATTGTCTGTATCCTATGCTTTATTCTTTATACACGAAAAACTCTTGCTGAGACTTGAATCTACACTTCCTGTTTAAAAAAAAATCGGAATTGTCGCTATGTCAGAAAGAAAAATTGGCAGATCCACATGCTGCCAAATGAAAAATCTTCGCTGAAAGTGTTCTACAATAAACGGCTGTATTCACACGCACAGAAAACATACAAGCAGTTGGTTTTGAGATGTACCTATCAAAAACAACAAAAGACAAGCATTTCTGAACATCCTCATCAACTTTTTTTCCATAGACTTGAAACTACTTCCTGTGTGTTCAGGAGGTATGAAGCCTCAGAGTGTTTTCTATTTTAGCTCAGAAATTAATTGTGAATTGAGAAATTGCTTCTTTCCTTTTTGGATCACGTCTACAGCTGTTTGAGAGGTTAGCTCTGCTGACATAGCAGATCACTCCTGCAAATATCAGCTTTATTGCTGCAAATTTTTCTTATGGGGAAGCTTCAGGTATCATTTGTAAGATAAAATACACAAATATTGACACATCCTCCTCCTCTTCCTCCTTCCTCGCAGTCATCCCACTTAGTTGCCTCAACAGTCTCCTCCTCTGCTTCTTAACCCAGACACTCTTTGATGGAAATATATGTTACTGTTGTTATTTATTTTTATTGCCAAGCAAAAGGGGGCATATTCTTTAGCTTATTCATACTGCCAAAGAAAGGTGTGCATCCCATAATAGTTTTTCTTAAGAATTTAATATTTTTTGTTTAGCTGTTTTGTTTTTCTTTAACGGTTTTCATGTCTGCTGACATTCAGGTTTTTTTTTTATTTCCAAATGTTTGGCAAATTTCATGTGGCTACTTATGAGCATCTTACTGGTAACAGAATACATAATATTGATTCACAATTATGTTATTCCATGCAAAATGAATCATATCAGTCTCCATGTTGTTGTTTTTAGGCAGGATGGATTTTTTTCTGCAGACTTAAAACAGCTTCCTGATGGGGTGATCCTGTTCATCTCCACTAGATGAATATAACCAGGTGGGCACAGAGACTGAAATAAGCTTCACAGTATTATTATTATGATTCACATAACATGACAACCATTCAGGAGTTGTTTCACCAGCAGTGATGAAGGTCAGCAGCTGTCTGCTGGTCTCATCAAACAGGAATAATTCAGAGCCTCAATGGAAAGAGAAGATGAGGTGTGTTCTCAAGTGTGTATGTCCATCTCCTGTTCCTCCAAAGGTCAGGGTGGAGGGAATGTGTGTGTGTGTAGGTGTGAGTGTGTGTGTGTGTGTGTGTGTCTACATTATTGTCTGCACTTTCTCATATTCTGTAAAATGAGTTTTTATTGTCCCGTAAGTGGAATAAAAGCAGAGGATTTTCTGTGAATATAGAAGTGTGAGTGAGGGGTTTCAGGTATGGGTGTGTGTGTGTGTGTGTGTGTGTGTTATCCTTTGTGACTTCTCTAATTAGCACTGCTTGTTAATATTTAATGTCTGACAGCAGAGAAGCAGTAGATGCTAACACAACCTGCTCACAGTCACATCGTCATGCAACTAACTTTGCTAGCAGCTACCTCCGCTCGTTTCCACCAGCTGGCCTTCTTTAAAAACCCTTCATTTTTTATTAATAAAAAAAATTCTGATTTAGGTCTGATGATTAAAAAAAATAAATATCAAGGAAGAATAAATTGAGAATCATAGGAAAGTGACACTTTTTTGGGCCTTATCACGATTGTATTATGTTCGCATAATGATAATAAAGTATCTTGAATCTTGAATCTTGAATTTTCCTGTCTTGATCAATCTTCATTTCATTTCCCTCTGAAGCTGCTGATTGTGGCAATGGTTAAAATATTGTGCCATTTGTCACGGAGTCAATCGCCGCCTCAGCTGGGTCAATCACTGATTTTTATTTTTTAAAGATAATCCCCTTCTTTTACGCTCTTCTCTGAAAGAGAGCGGATTTGACCTTATTGTGCAGGAATCACATCATCCGCTCCTCCATCGCTCTTCATTTATTGTCTCTCGCTCTCTCTCTCTCGCACCATCTATCCATTGCTTTCTCTGTGGCTCATTCATCCATCTTAATTTTCATCTTTCAGCAGCATTAACTAGATAGAGGATGAATTCGAGAGACGAGAGGAAAGGAGGATTTTTTTTTTTGTAATCAAGGAACTTCTTGAAGCTTCACTGTTCTACGTTTCCTGTCTCGTTATTCTCACTTTACCTCAGACATTAATCTCTGATTCTTGTCTAATATGCTGCCATTTCAGCAACGACTTTCCACAAGTCCTTGTGGTGCATTCAATGTCAACAATCCTTATTTGAATGATTAGTTCACTTGAAAAGTTCACACTTCTTTTTGAACTTAGGACCCATTAAACATGCTCAGACACCAAGTGTAGCTTAATTAGTCAATTTTGTTGAAATAAAGAGACAGTACTCAATGTTTTATCAGTTGTATTCTGAATGGGATAGAGATTGACTAAAGCGGTAGAAGGATGCTCAGGATGGAACTGCCAGGGAAAAGGGCTAGATGTCGACCCAGGAGAAGATACATGGACGTAGTGAGGGAGGACATGAGAGTGGCTGGTGTTGGGGAGGACGATGCAAATGACAGGGTGAAGTGGAGAAGGTTGATTTGCTGTGGCGACCCCTCACGGGACAAGCCCAAAATACAGTAGTAATTAATAAAGTGAGCATCATGCTGCATTGAGTGATATCATAAACCCATCAGAAGTCTGTTTATTGAGGTAATAAATCAAGCCAGATGTGGATATCTCTTTACACCCCGAAAAGCTATATTGGAACAGAGAGGACAGAGGTTTCCCTGTGGACAAAACAGTTTTGGACTTGATTTATCTTGACGTTGTGGCTAGTATTTGACTTGAATGCCACCCCCACTTTACCTTATATCCTGCAACAGGGTTTTGTCGACAGTTTTGTGAAAATATTATAATTAACCACATAAAAGATAGAGTCAATAAAGATAAGATCCTCTCCATCTCTCTTCTGATCTGTTTATGAGGCGTCATGGACTCAATTATTCTTGGAGAATCTGTATAATTTCCCAGTCAGTCATGGATGCAGTTTGCTAGTAAGCCAAAAACTCCTGCGTGCCCCTCATATTCAGCTGGCACTCAGATCCAGACAGCGAGTGTGGAGGATGTGTTGCCACGGAAACTGCAGGAGGAGGCTCATAGGACCACAGCCTCCTGAAAGCAGAATGGGGGCTCAAATGCACTCTAAAGCTAATGTGTTCCTGCATGTTTAAATCTGCAAAGTTCAGTAGTTACTTTGAATATTTTTGGAGTAAAATAAAGAAACTGATCATCAGAGAGAGGATTCAAACAATCTCTCAGGCAAATAATCAGAAGCTCACACAGGGATTGGGAAAGGTGGCGACAGACAGGAAGCCGATTTCAGCTGCCAGTCTTCCAGCCGGCATTTGTCACCTCCCAAAGAGACGAGGAAGATCCTGTCAGTGGATTGATATTTTAAGTTTAGCCTCAGTGTGATTAATCACATTGGCTTTTTTTAAAACTCAAATTCTCATCTTGGTGGCAGGTTGTTAGTGGCCCGACAAGCAGGACTCATCACTTTATCATATTTATGTTTTAAAAAGGCAAATAAAGGATTGGACAAGTGGCACAACACTTGGAGGGATGGATGGAGAGAATATGATGAATACTGATTTGGTGGCTTATTTAACCTGGAGTTATAAATGCTTAATAGACCACAAGTTAATATTTAGTAGACAGCGAATGAACCTGCCAGCACATGATCAGCATTTCAATGATTCGATGCGTCTGGACTCTAATTTGCCACTGAGTGGGTACAGCAGACACTGGTCTCAAGCACCCACTGCACCAAAAAGACATCCAGTTCTACTGACCAGGAGGCGTTTTCAACCTGAATGAGCAGTATGTGTCTCTCTCGCATTCCAGCAGTCTGTCCTTGCCCGTCTCAAAGGTTGAGTCCCGATGAGAGAAACTAATTTGCATGAGAGTGCCACAGTTCTGCCATGCTAAACTCTGTAATCCAAATCATAAGCTTCTGAGACATAATGTAGCAGTTCTCAGAACACATAATCTTTCTCACCAATCTGCTTTGTGTTTCTGTCCAAACCATCTGAAACAAATAAAAGCAGCTTGGCGGTATATCCAGTCGGTAGCGATCATCTTTCCAGTTCTGGATCTTTGGAGCAAAATAAAAACCTTGTTATTTGAAAAGCACATTCTTATCTGAGCGTGTTTGTGTTGATAAGTCAACCATCCTGCAGTATTGGAGAACTAATTTTCCATTCCTAACAAATGCTTCTGTGCACAGTTAAAAGCAGAACTGTGACTTAAGGGAAATATATATACATATATATACATATGTATATATATGTATATATATTAGAACTGGTTTTTATGGACAAAGCTGAAATGTTAGCATTTAAGAAACAACATATCAAGAACAGTAGGTTCCAGGTTCGATTCCTTTCTATGAGGAGTTTGTATGTCCCATGTCTGCATGGACTTATTGCCGGGATCTCAAGGTTTCCTCCCACCTCCAAAAAAATGTGCAATGAGGTGAATCGGTTACTAAATTATCCGTAGTTGTGAGTGTGTGCATGAGTGCTCGTCTGTCTGTGTGTGGCCCCGCGATGCAAGGTGCAAGGTGGATCAAGTGGGCTCTTCATGAGATTACTGAAGGTGTCTCATTGACAAGAAAATGGATGGATGTATCAAGAGGTTACTTATCCTACATTGCAGTTAAATCAAATACGTTTTCTTAGACTGAAATCCTCCCCAAGTCTCTGCAACTTGATCCAAGATCTTGTGGTGGAGACGGGTAACTTTAAAGGTGTGGCTAAAACAATCCCTAATTTTCCATTATGTCACCAGTCTCATCCCACTTTATTTGTTTCATTTCTTTAATAACCAGTGGCAACCTAAAATCCAAACAGGGCGAGCAGGGCTCCTATTCTGGACCTTGTTCCTCCCAGAATATACTGGTTCCTCCTCCATTCCGGATAAGTTTACTTCTTGCATACATATTAATACGAAATATGTAACAGTGTCATTGTCCAAGTCTGCCATAAAGAGAAGACTGCATGAGGGTAAATACAGAGGTGACATGTACAAGCATACGCCTCAATATTAGAACGACTAGTTTGGACTTGCCTAAAAGGCCGTGTGATGACTTGGCATGGCTGCCAGTGGCGCTGGGTCACTGGTGGTTATTGATGGTGTGACACAGGACAGGAGCAGCTGGATGAATCTTGAGGTGTTCAGAGACAAACTGTTGGCTCAAATCCACCAAAATTTAATGCCAGTGTTTCTTAATACGGATGAACGATACCCCAAAGCGTACAGTCAAAGCAACCCAGGACTTTATCAAAGCAAGGACGTGGAAGTATTCTTTAATGACCAAGTCAGTCACCTGATCAGTCAAAATGTCGCCTGTTAAATATTAACTCCAGACAAAAAAGGGCCGACAAACAGTAAACAGTATTTTGTCATCTGCAATGGGTAACATGGCTGTTTCTTGACTTTAATTCCACATGCACTTACTGAGGTTTATTTCTCCTTTCTTTTGGCGTTAGCCTGTGGAGCACCTGACGGTTGTTGGTGTGAATCATCTCGCAAGCTCCACATTTTTACATTTACTTTGATTGCCTCCATTCAATCCTTTGATCCATCATTTGGTTTCTCTTTTCTCATGTTATTGCAATTGTCCTTCATCCCCCAACACCTTACTTTATATATTGGTTGCCGACGGACGGCCTTTGACATTGAAGCATGTGCTGTCAACATGCTGAAACCAGAGTGAGCTTTGCCAAACTTGAACAAGGCCAGTTGATTCTTCCTATTTGCTCTTTGTAATTTACCTCTACCTGGATGGCTGAGAACCTACGCAGACATGTCGGAGCCAACTTGGTGACGAACGGCCTACGGCTGGTACGGGACTATGAGAAAACTTCCAGAAAACTGGCAGAGCTGAAAAATGCCTCTTGGATGAGAGGTTCAATCAAATTTTTGCTCTTTGTGATTTAGCTTTGCCGTGTTTACCTTCCTCTGAGCTTGATCAAGGCAGAATGATGGCTGTGAAGTTAAAGGACAAGGACTGTAATGCGGTGCATATGAGACAGACAAACAGCAGTCCTTTGATTAAAAACCAATCAATGCAGTCTTTCCTCTTTTCATTCATCAGTTCCATATATCATCAATTCCATTCTTTCCCCTTTCATTGCTCCCACCTGAGATGCGAGCCAATGAAAAAGGGAAAGATAAGCATGGGAAAGCAAAATGGCACATTTCCACTTTGGAGCCATCACCTTGAAGAGACGGCAATTAAATTTGATGGGTGGCACAGACGCATCATCTGTCGTGTTATTGCCTATCATTGTATTTTGTAATCTGTCAGATGACAAAAACAGAATTCCCAACAATTAGCCGGCATCTCATCCAGGGTGTACCCTGCATCGTGCCCCGAGCCAGCTGGGATAGGCTCCAGCAACTGTTGCGACCCGTACTTTGGATAAGCGGCTGAAGACGAGACGATTACAATCGTCTTGTTTTTTAAATAAATGTATAAAGGTAGGGTCAAAGTGAAATGTCTTTTAGCTGATGCAGCTAGAAGGTCAAAACGTTTGGCTCCATTAAACCAAAAATAAGGACGACTTTGTTGTTCTCCTCCCAAATAGAGGTTTGCATATTGCAGCTGTGACATACCTTTTATATGACTTTGGTAAAGGTCAAGCCCGTGAATCTTCACTCATTACGCCCCTGGCACTACGCCGCTGACTCTTTTTCTCATTCCTTTCTCAAGACTCATTCAATGCATTGAGACATCCTCCAAGATAACACACAGGCATCATTTTCCATGTGACAGACTAGTGAATGGAGAGGTGCTGAGATGAGGAGTTGCATAAGACAGAAATGATAATATTCGCACCATCACAGGACTTATATTGTTCCCGCTTGTATCGCACATTGTTTTTGGATATTTTACCTCATAATGTGCTCATCTCCCGCCCAGTCTTGGCAGTTTCAGTAGTGTAAGAATTTCATCAGACTCTTCAGTCTCAGCTGTCATCCATCATCAACACCGTTTTCTGGACAACAGGGGGACACTGACGAATGTCTGACAGGATTAATGATATCATATTTGATGTAATAAACAATTGTTTTACTTAATTTGTGTTATTCATTAATTTATCTTCTTGTAAACGTCTCGTTGTCAGCTGCTTATCTGAAATATGGGTCGACGGTTATGTTGTAGCCTAAACCCCGGACAAGTTGCCAGCTTATCACAGGGAAAAGTTGATACATACAGTGAAACGTCGGTGTACGAATTTAATTTGTTATTTTACTCCATTCTAAACCAAAAACATTTGTCAACCCATTTCAATTAATGTAAATCCAGTTCATTTGGGAGCCATAATGAAGGTTAATTTAACACAAAAAAGCACCAGATACAATGAGAATGTTGCGAACAACGCTATGTACAAAGCACAACTGTCGCGTTTGGCAAGAGCCGGGGTGCTGCGTATGTGTTCACCGATTTACCCACCCAATTTGTTCTTACATTGTGTTTGTTCATTGTGTTTTTTTACACTACATTCAATCATCTTAGCTGCACACGCATCTTTCCTCCTGTCCTTTTCTCTAAATTGCTCTAATTTTGTCCTGTCCTCCCCTTCCTCTCTCTGCAATAAATCCATCCGCACTGCCACACATCTCATCCTCTCTAATTGACATTATGCTCACCCCATCCTCTCTCCATGTCTCTTTCGCACATCCTCTTTCTCCTCCATAATTGCTGACCGAGTTCCTTGTTTTCACCATTGGCTTGCCTCCGGAGATTTTGCCCATCAGCCGGCTCTCCCGGGTGCAGAGGAGACCCAGGGGTCAATCTGTCACCTTCACGCTGCTGCAGCTGCCCTCCACACATCCATTCATCTGTCTGCTGTTAATCCCTGTTTTTGGTGTGTTTCTCCTCCAGTCTTGTTTTTCAGCATTCTGTTCAATGTGGAACAAGTGACGTAAAACAACGTAAAGCTAAAGCAAGATGGAAAATATTTGTAAAAAAATTTGCACAACACAAATTGAACCACAAATATTTCTATTAAACTCGAGTGAAGTTATCAAAGTTTTCAATGAGACTGAATGTGTCAGGCTGAAGGTTGGAGAAATGTATCTAAAATGAGACGCTATTTCTTTTTTCTTGATATTTTAAGCTGTGACTTAAGGAACACGTCTTGATATTTCACCCAGGGTAAACATCATCTATCTTCGAGAAGTATGACATGATAAATATTCAGCAAATGAGACACTGTCCTTGACTCTGATTATGTCTCTTCTGTTATGACAAACCTTAAAGGACTTACACAACTTGATATAGAGGGCATGTAAGTGTGATACATTTGCATATCTTGGGAAACGGGACATTCGAAGGGGGCTTGTCACAGTAAACACAAGCAACAATATTTAATTTAATATGAAACTTACGACCAAACACTTGGTGTGTTTTGAAATCCATTGAGTGTATTTGGTCATTTATGCTATTTTAATTATCCTTAAGTTAGATTTAGTTGGAAATCCATTTTATGAAACTTTTTTTTCAATTAGTAGAACTAAAAGAGGCACCTTGCCCTGTGCACTATTTAAAAACAAACAAACAAACTTTGTTTATGGACTCACGGTACGCTAGCGACGCGTCCGAGGTGTACCCCACCTGCCGCCTATAGCAAGCTGGGATAGGCTCCAGAAACTCCCGTGACCCGCAAAGGAAGTGGATGGAAGAATGAAATGCTTTCTCTATTTTCGAGACAGGGACTATCTGCACAAGAATTTGAAAAGTTTCTGTGCTGTTCTATTCTCGGGTTTGTTCTATTCAACATTTACATGCCCCCACAAGCCCCGCTTATCAAAAGCTTCATAATGACTGTGGTCCCTAGCAAGCACGGTAAAATGAAACCAACTCAATGTGTAATGTGGCTTTTGTGTGACACACATGCTTTATTACTTTTGCTATTGTAACTATCACTCAAAATCTATTAGTGATTAGAGAACTCGGACATGTTCCTGTGATACATTCTCCTTCAATTCCTGCTGGCAGGATCCCAAAAATGTGCTCTTCTGGTTAATGCAAGAGAATGCCGCAAATACACAATGAAAGCAGCAGGAGGATTTGTTTGCTGCTCCATCTTGGATTTTCTTTTTTTTAGAAGGGAATAGAGTTCGGTCGGATATACTGATTAAATGTGATTGAAAACTGGAGTGGAAGCTTACAGCCAAACCCTTCAGCATTCTTTGGCAGTAAAATCCATGATTTTGGCAGCAAGTATAATAGATTTCTCCCTAAATGAAACCATGATTTACAAAATGCACATCATATTGTATTGGAATTATAGGGATGGGACGAGAGATCTCGTGCCACAAGACTTCTCATTCTTGCGTTAAACAATATTTAGTTTAGTTAACACCCCCCCCCCCCCAACACCACCACCACTAAGGGGCAACAGCACGCTATAAGTGCCCTCCTTATCTGCATGCTTGCGTAAATGCGTATGGCACAGATGTGTGCCAGTTGAGTGTGAGTGAGAAATGCAATGGAGTTTGCGGGAGAAATCCAGGATGCTTCTACATTTTAAAACCCCTGTACTTTACTTTTTAAAGATTAGATTGCAGAATATTTGTCGGGAGATATGCACCAATGTGTAAGTAATTTGTTTTTAACCTTAAAAAGTAAGCATTTTATTTTGTTAAATCATTGCGTTCAAGAAAACATCTCCGCTGTTATTATTGCGGCACAATTAAAAAATGAGCCTGTAACAAAAGTTACTCTACTGTTCATGTTAACAGTTGCACTTTACATTTTTGAGAATGTTAATGTTGCTCGATAAAAGAAAATGTTGAATACTTTTCATGTAATACTATTCAAATTAATTTTAGATCTCATCTTGTCTCAATCTCGTGAACTCAATCTCAATCTGGAATTTGTGTCTCATCCCACCCCGATGAAATTCATATCCAGCAAGGTTAAAATGTCTTCTGAAATCATCGGTTTAAGTGAGAAATGTATTATTCCTTTAATATGAAGAGCAGTACAATTTATTTTTATTTTTATTATTTCTGGTTAAAAAACTTCGACTTTGACATGTAAAAAAAAAAAAATTCTCTCATCTCGGGCTGTTTCTGCTTCTAAATTGTCTGGTGAGTAATCTCCGGTGAAACTCTTTAGGTTGTCTATAACAGTGTTGGCGCCACCAAGACAGATTCCTCTGCTCTTCGTCGGCTACAAAGCACTGACCTTGAGATGTTTTTATGTATTCGAATATAGTAACAAAACAGGAATTGCCTCTCCATAAACATAAACTCCTCCAGGGGTTTGAAGCTGTAAAACTGATTTCTGTCTTGCTTCTGCATCTCTGCAGAATAAACTCCTTCATAATGGTACAGTAGAACATGCTAGATACAGTAAAACAAAGAGCTCCACAAGTTCCGATGATGATCCTTTATTAAGGGTATCTAAACTGCATAGGGTAAGTTTGAAATTCACAACAATATTAAGATGCAAATTAAAACATCATCAAATTGAATGAATACTGAGGTGAAGTATAACGTCTTCCTGAATAAACACTTTGTCAAAGTTCACTAGGAATGGTATTATGAATATTATTGTGTATTAAACTATTTAATTTCCATTTGATCTTAAATAAAGAAACTATTTGAATATTTTATTGAAATCTGGTTCATCATGTTCACCCTTGGGCCATGAAAGCTTTTGCTGAGAATCCAGGATTTATTTATTTCTATATTCACATAATTCTTTAGCTAGTTCTTCTCAGTTGATGTGTATATCTCATTCTACATTTATAAGCCTTAAGCCCTCTGACCTTGTTCACAATTCTGCACGGCTGAAATCATACAAACTGTTTAAAAAGAAATAAATACATGAACTTAGGACACAATCAGATGTTTAAATGCTTGCAAGGTTGCAAACTTGTTCCATCACTTCGTGACTCTCTTCCTCCATGCTCTGTTTTGAATCTGATGCCTTTTTTGTATTGTTTATAAAGCAGAGTAAATCTCTGTGTAGTGATTGGAACTACTTCCGACTGTTGACCAGAGTGCATTTACATATACAACCTCACCCTCTATGTTTTGGCTGCCAAAGTCTAGATGTGTGTGTGTGTGGGGGGGGGGGGGGGGGGGACTCGGGGATCGATAAATCAGCAGTTATAACTATATAAATTTATGTCAAAAAGCTTTTAGAGTGGGGATATAAAACAATCTGGGGGGGCTGGTGTAGCTTCCACAAGAAAGCAGAATGGAACTTTTGACAGTAGCTTTAACTGTGAACTTTATTACCCACACGGTAGGGCAATACTACAAATTGTATTTTAATATAACTTAATTTGTACTGTCATTTCATTAAATCTAAAAGTCTGAAATGTAAATCTAGTTAGTTGGGTGTGCTAATATTTGGTAGCATGGTTTAAAATATTCTTTAGGTTGGTGTTCCTTCCTTTATTATTAAGGAATTTCTTTTTTTTTAATCTAATACTGTGTAAAGTTTCAAAAACTGAACCATTCTATACGTCAAAATGTGACATCCCTTGTTCTTCTGCAACCTTTTTTTCTCATGTTTGTTTTTACTCTCTGAAAAGCATTAGAACAGCAAGTTGTTGAATGTCAGTCGGCATCTTGTCTCGCTCGTGATAATCTTAATCTCCTGCGATGTGTTATGTTTCATTATTGCAGAGCGTGCATGCTTGGGAATACAGAGGGGGGAACATCTGTCAAGGCTTTCCAAATGTGGAGCTGCTACCACAAACTGCAATGTCCCGTTGGCTCTAACATGATAGCTCTTGCTCCAGGAACGACCCCCTAATTAATTGTTATCAACATTTGCCTAATTCTGCCTACAGCCATTCCTCGTTTCCTGTCTCAGCTCACCATCACGTCTGGTTTTGCCGCATTTTCTGTCAATCAGATTTGTTGCTTTAGTCTTTCTTGCTCAGTCTTATTCCTAGTCACTCTCCCTTTTGTCCTGCTGTCTTAGTATCTTGTTTTCCATCTCACTGACTCTGCAGCTTTCCGTCTCAGTTTAATTCTTTCACTCTCTTTCCATGATTGTTGGCAAACTGCGGGTTGTTTTGCAGGTTAATTCTTGAGTTGCTAAGGACTGCTTTGAGGATAGTCATGTATCTAAAAGTTGATTCTATTCAGTTGAAGGAGAACACATTTAGTAACTCAGTGGACTAAGGATATATTTTAATATTAAATTATGAAAAATACAATAAATGAAATCGAAACCTTTTATTAGAATACATTTTATTATGGTTTTCTGACTACATTTATCACTGGAGCTATATTTCCCCATTAGCCATAAGTCACACATTGTCCATTAAAGACATTTAATCCTCTACCGCTGCCTATGAGGGTCTAAAAAAGCTGATTCTACCTCAACTTTAGACGATATTTCTAATTACAGCTTGAAATAATTTACTTTTGGGCTCCACATTGCAAAATTAATTTAGTTTCTGCCTGTGTTTGTATGATCTGAACATCTGCTTTAATTTACACACTCCAGGTCTAAGAAGATAGAACCTTCTTCTTCTTCCAATATTCCTCCAATATTATCAAATTCTTCAGGGACCCAAATTGATTTCAAAGAAATTAATGTAGTGAATTTTAAAAAGGAAATACGTAGTCACCAATAATTTAAAGTGTAAGCGTAACTCATTTGAAGTGGATGTATGTGTACACCAGCCAATGACATGAAGAGGAGCGCTCCATATCTCAGCGTTCACCTCCGAGCGAGCCTTCCGGAGGATTTGGCTAATCCTGGGCAAGCTTTTTGGAGTCATTTTCAAACAAGTCTTTATCTTCAGTTGTTTTGCTGTAACACTGCTTTCCTGTGAAGCTCCAGAAACCTTTTGAGGTGCTTTGGGAGTGAGCAGATAATGATTTGAGTCAATGTTCTCGTCAAATTCCCTCAGTGACAACTCATTCATCTTAAAAACAGACTGCACAGCTTCGAACAGAGACTGTCCCCATACTTCTTCTTCTCCTATTGTCCTTCACTCCTCATCTCTCAGTAGAATCTCTCTCACTCTCCCCATCCAGCTCGTCCCGATGAGCCGGGGCCAATTTAAATTCCGTCTCACGGGAGAGGGAATCCCATTTAAATTCATGTGGGATACCTCATTGGCGGGACATCGATACACATTCATTGTGGCGTGGGCTCAACAAGTCATGAAGCATTGTTGGGAAGGGTTAGAGGAAAATAACGATCCATGCACAGAGGAACAGGTGAAGCATGATGGGATTGGACAGTGGTAGATGTTAGTTGGGGCTCTAGACTCTCAGTTTTTGCTGTGCTGGGAGCTCGAATTTAAGCGTTCACTCGTATACACATTTATCTGCTAATGTGAAATTCTTGCTCCAGTCGCTCTAATCTACTTTGCTTGGGAAGTGTTTTTTCTGTTCTCCCTTGCTCAGCCATTTCAATTCTACCTTTGTTCCTGCAACACATCACAGCCTATCTATTTCATCTCTAATATTTTCTCTCAGTGTTTCTTTCCTCTATCTCCATCTCCATCTCCTTCTGTTTTCTTTTCTTCCTGCCTGTCTCACTTTCACACTTTGAATGCATTTCTCCTCAAGGCCTTACATTTTCACTGTGTCTCCCTCACTTCCTCTCAAACTCCTTGAACATGAAGCTGACTAATTTTCAAAATGCGCATTAATGACCAAACAGGTTGTTTTTTGTCAAGAACTTCCTCCAAACTATAACACCCAAAACATTACTAATGTTCTGTTTGACAGATTTCTTGGAATGTGAAGCGCATGCCTTAGCTCTTATATTTCTCCACATCTGTAATGGCTTGTTGGTTCACTACCTGCTTCCTACTGTTCCTGCCCGACTGTCTCCACCTGTATCTCATTATTTATTTCTCGGCGTCTATAGTCCATTTGTTTGCGATCTTTGTGGTGTGTTTCCTGTTAACCTCTTGTTAGTGCTTTTATTTGCTCCACATAAGTCCCGCTGTTTCATCATGAGTTTGAGTAATTTCTGGACTTTCATTATTTAGATTTTTTCAAATTAATTTTCAAATGAAATATTTCTTGACAAAAAAGCACATATATAATAAAACAGGAAAAGCATTAGAAAGAATTTATTAAAGAAAAAGTGATTTATGTGCTATTGTTACTGTTGCACAAAACATTGAAGCGATAATATATTTCCACGAGTCTAACACATCTATTTTTTGAGGGGGTGTATTTTCACCTTCATGCAATTGATAAGGTGTCTGAATCTCATGTATTTGACACGTGTTGAAAATATTTATGGAACAGCAGCTTCTCCATGGCATGCTGTTGCCTTTTTTTCTTATTTTTTACATGTTGGAGATGAACATGTGGAGCAACTCTTAAATTATGTCATAACCCCAATACTGTGAATTGAGGTAGTAATGCCTCCTCCTCTCTTGCAGGTGGCGGTCCAGGCAGCCAGCAGAGCATTCTCCATGAGGAGCAGTGGAAGATGCCGGCTCTGCCAGCACTGCTGCTGTCGATTTACATTGTCGACCTGCTGCTGACCATGGGACCGCTCTCCTTCAGCCAGGCCAACACGCTCTCTGCTCTCCGGATGGGTGAGTACCGTCACCGTGAGGCGAGTGTGAATCCCACAGTGTTTACCCTAAAAATTTCAGACTGGAATATGTAAACTTCAACTGTCTGTATGAGTTCTCTTCGGGTTCTCCGGCTTCCTCCCACCACCAAGAACATGTAAGTTAGGTGAATTGCCCATAAGTGTGTGTGTGTGTGCGTGTGAATGATTGTCTGTCTGTGTGTAGCCCTGCGATGAACTGGCGACTCGTCCAGGTTGCACCCTGCCTCTCACCCGTAGATCTGTAGCTATAACTTGGATAGGCTCCAGTAGATCACGCAACCCGATAATGGATAAAGTGGTTGGAAAATGACTGAATTATAACACTGGACAACAGGAAAGCTTTTATTTTTATGTTTGTTGCTGTTTTTTTTTTATTTTAAAACTGTTGCTCCAAACTGTCATTAATTCATCATAAAAAATGTAAGATATTAACATTTGTTTTGCGTTAGGGCTCGATGCTTTCACTATTCACACATAATCCTACTCTTTTCTTGTTCCTGTTAGGATGCCTTAACAGAAAAATTCACTTTTCCCACTGCTGTGTTTTACTACTCCTCCCTCGTTATTGCTCTCTGCCTTTCATTTAGTTTCTCCCCTCACTAACAACCACTGTCTCTGTTTGCCATCTTGTTCCCTCTCAAGCTATTGCCAAGCTTTGTTTGCCATCTCACTCGCCCCTTGAGGCCTCGCTCTCTCTTCTTGCTCTGACTTTTCTTTTTTTTTTCTTCTTTATGCCTCGTGCTTTCCTGATTCCCAGGTTGGATCATTTGTAGGCACAAAAAAAATGCAGAAATCAGATAAAGCATTTATTCTATGATTGACGGCAATTCCTGAGGTCTGCACTATTTTCAATAGCTCTTGCTTCCTCTCCTCGTGGCATCTTGCACAGAAACATTAACTGCACGAAAAGCAGTGACTTAGCTTTCAGAGTAAAAGTCCAGCTCTCTGCCCACATCAACCATTTTTTCTTAAACACGTCGTAGCCATGATTGCAATAAGTTCAACTATTTGATGCTTTCATCAGGTGGGCTTTAACATATTTCGCAACCTGTGGTGAAAACCTGATCACCTCACCATGTGTAATGGCTCACCTTTCACTCTTTCATATTTTTTGTGTGGCATACGTTCAATTGCCCTGAAGATATTACATGTAAGTGAATTTGATGAAAGGATTTACAGAGACCATGGAAGTTTCAGGATAAATTGAACAGACAGAGAACATTTTCTGTCATAAAATAAATATATTGGATTAGGGTTAGGGTCCCATATGTGCAAATATTTTTTTCTCAAAAACATTGTTGAGACTGTATTTATTACATAACTTCAAGAAGTATTATAGATTCATATCTGTATAATCTAAAAAAGGTTAGTGGGGTTGTAGCTCATAAATGCTTAACTTACACTTACGATTTGCAAATTGACAAGGTTTTCTAAAAAAAGTAAATATTCAAGACAGTAATTAAAAACACGTGTACTCTTTCTGATGAGGAATTCAAGATTGGGTGTTGAAAAATAACTCTATAACATAGCACTCCCTGGAAAAGAGAAGCCCATCAAGTATAATATTTGGCACACATTTGTCTACAAAGAAGCCACTCATTGCAGCAACCTGCCATGAAGAATTCATCCATCCATCTATCCATTGTCTTGGAGATGTGACAGCCATCTCATCTGCTTTTCCGCTTTGCGGGTCATGGGATTTGCTGGAACCTATCCCAGGGGTCTACAATAATTACCTTATTTCCCCCCAAAATGTTCTTGATATTTCTTCAAGACAATGGAAAGACATTGCGGAGGAACATTTGCCGAACATTCATTCAGAATTTGAAAGGTTTCGCAATGGTAGTGCGGAAAATTGCAATGTTTCCCCAATTAAATGGAAAGTCATCATAAATCTATTGTCCATGGTTCAATGGTTCAACTAGATTATTTTTATTTTTTTTAGATACGTGGCTGAAGGAAGATGAGACAATTTTGATAATGTAATGTAATGTAATGAATAAATATGAAAATAATACTAGGAACCAGTATCCTTTTCAGCGGGGGGTACTGAACATAATAAAGATACTGTGTGTTTGGAGAAAAATCCCCTTTTCAAGAGGGTTGAATTTTTAGCAAATAACACATCCTGCACATCTGCCCATGTAATCAGTATAAAAGGTAAAACAACATGTATCAGTTTTTATGAAATCTGAATGAAATACAATTATGGAAGACATTTGCATTACCTTTTGCATGAATATTAAAGTTTTACCACAAGGCAAATAAAATTAGCTGGGTTTTTTTTAAGGAGAAAGTATTCTGAAAATGACAGGAAGATTGTTAGTTAAATCATTTTTGAAGTGAGTCAGGATGAAAATAATTCATCATCCTTTCTCACAGTTGACGAAAAATAAAAGGATGAAAAGAAATCCAGCCTGATTTAATTTAATCCAAAAATGCTGGTTTACTGTTTTCAGGTACATTTTTCATTTCCATCTTGAGGTTGCTGGAAAATCTGATTTATCTCCAGTCAGCTATAACAGAATTGACATTGTTCATGATTGAGTACCAGCGAAATAAAATGATTTGTCATTCATGGACAATGACGGTGGGACACTGCTGATGGTACAGTTTGTTCAGCAGTTGATCCTGTCGCACAATTTTACAAGTTGTTATGAAAACCAAATATCTGGCAAACATCAGAGGGCACATACGAATTCCTTACATTTTTGCATTGTACAAATCATTTGAACAAAGATAGAAAACTTAAAAAAAAGCCCTCAGAGAGCACAGACCTCCACCAAGCAGCTCATTTCCTCCCCAATTGGATTTACACCATCGACATGGTGATCTGGATTATCATCAAAAGGTTCTAGATTGTTCTTGGTATCTTTATACACCAACCATGAAAATAAAAGTGAATCAGAGTTGATGTTTATTTGTAACAGATTTTTGAATCTGTAAATGGGGTTTCTTGTTTCTATCAATGAGCTCCATTGGCAGGAATGTAAAGCTCACCAGTTCTACAAAAGAAACATTTATGCCTAAATCTAATTAAATAAATCAGACTGAAACCTTTGCGAACCTGTGCTAAGAAATTATATTTACAAAATCAGATAATTGAGTAATTTCTGTGTCGTGTTTTACGCAAGGCAGAAGAAAAAACCCAAAAAATGTAATCAAAACCAACACTTCATATTGGAAGCAATCAAATGCCAAGAACGACTCAGCTCTAGTCATCAATCACATACATTTTGTAAGCAGGCTAATCACTGTCGTGCTGGGAAGAGACCTAGTTGAGACCAGAAACAGGCATTTTAATTAGAACAACTTGGTGCTTGTGCTGCAGGTCTCCAGCAGGGCCGTCACATCAGCTCACAGGTCAATACAATGCTGTCAAATGCAACTAAGGGTTCAGAGAAGTGGATGCCAGAACAGAAGCAAATGGGAGTCTATCAGATGGTAATTGGACAACAGAGACACAGCAGACAATTCAGTCAGAGTGTTATTGCGGACAAAGTTCGGCTTTTTGTCCTAAACTTGATGTCAACAAGTCTATTTTTACGCCAGTGCCTCTGTGAAGCTGTAATGAGCCACGTGTGCAATATTTGGTATTGTTCATTCTTATGGTGAGGCAAAACTCCATACAAGTCATGTAATTCTGGAGTTTTTCCTGTGTATCGTGTCAGTTTCTGCATCATCAGCAGACAGCACAATATGTCTGATGAGAGCCTGACATTCTTTGGTCTTAGCCCTAAGCCAGGTCAGGTTGAAGTGTTTGCCATCTGATGTGATGTGGTGGTAGAATCCTTCTGATGTGGTCCCAAAGGCAGGATGCATGATCAGAGGAAAGTGTAAGACCTTGCGTTGGATACCTGAACAAAAAAATAGTACAGTAACAAAACAGTGTGGTAGGCATGCAAAGAAGCCATTCAGATGCAATTAATGATAACAATTGTGTAGCTCCTGTGTATTGTGCCGAAAAGGTACTTGCTACTGAAATATGTGATGCACAGCCTAAGAAAGGAGTGTAGCTTGGGCACATTGTAACAAATGAAAGCAGTAGTTTTGTGATGCATCACATTGTCCTCCCAGACCTTCATTATAAAACTTAAAAAAAACATTTTTTTTGATTTTGTGGCTCGCAGGGCAGCATGGTGGTGCAGTGATTAGCACTGTTGCCTCACAGCAAGAAGGTTCCGGGTTTGATACCTTTTTGTATGTTCTCCCCATGTCTTTGTGGGTTCTCGCTGGTTTCTTCGGCTTTCTTCCACCTCCAAAAGCATGCTATTTTAAAGGAATTTGATGTACACACGCATTGTCAGTCAGAGTGTGAGCATGAAAGGGATGTTTGTCTTTTTTGTGGCCCTGAGATGAGTTGGCATCTCATCTGGGCTATACCCCATGGCCACCTGGGATAGGCTCCAGCATAACCTGTGACCCGTATGTCGTGTCGTCTTCCAGCAGATGAATGATGGATGCAGACAACTCAATGATACGCACACACACACACCCATTAAAAACACGGACTCGCCTGTTGCACTACGTGATGGTTAAGATATCAGCCACGAGAGGATTGCAATACTGTGATTCCAGCCCATGGCTGGCAGAGTGAGTTTTTGCTTTAGCACTCCGTTTTGTCCTGTCTTTTTGAATCTGTCAACCTACCTGCAGCCCCAAGACTCCAGACTTCCTGTCATATCAAACAATGTCAAACACATCGACGGAAAAGGTGGGAAGTGACAAGAAAACCTGTTACTTCTTATTTTTTTCTCGAGTCAAACTGCCTCTAGGGGTGATAGAATCAGTCTGCAGAGCTCCATCTGCTTTGATAAAATGAGTTTTATTGCCTTGTCTCATCCAGAACAAAACACACAACCTCTTAAATACTTAAATACAAAATGACACTTCTCCACCAGCAGGCAAAAACGTGTTTCACCATCTGCGTAAAAAAGTGAAGTTGAAGTGGCATAATTGCATTTTTAGTGTGCAGTAACACTCCATGTAGTGTATCTGAAACTTAACATGTTATTGAATCGAGGCTTGCAGTAACTGTGGAAGAAACGATGGTCGCTGAGATACGAGACGCTCCGGGAACATTTACGACGGAGTTCAAGTGTTTAATCCAGTGTGTGTGTGTGTGGCTGCAGTGACCCACAAAAGACACTGAGTAAACAGAGATGGTGTCTGGACAGTGTATCTCACCTCATCTTCATCCTCCCCTCCTCCTCCTCACCCATCTTCTCTCCTGGAGACACTACTTTATTTCTCTTTCTGTCCAATTAAACAAAGCTGCAACAGTTACAAAGAAGAAGGGACTAGAACAGGATTGAGATATTTACCTCCGCCAAGACGGAGGTTATTATGTGATCTCCGCCGTTTCTCCGTCCGTCTGTTAGAAAGATATCTCAAAGTTCTGGACGGCTCTCGATGAAATTTCAGTTTCACCAGCAGGCTAATACTTTTTTTTCTTCCCAATATGCTAACAGTGGTTTTTTCTTCTTTAACAGCGTAACATCAGTATTAATGTCTCCAAAATGCAAACATTACTAACAGTTCTACCAAGAGGGAAATAAGAGATTTGTGTTATTCAAGTTTGTGGCATGGTGGCGTAGTGGGTAGCACTGTCTAGTTACTTTTTATAACAAAGCTGATTGTGGCGTATTAGGAAAGCTGACATTGCTACTTACTTGTGGACTCGTGGAGTAGCTGTCCTGTAATGCTTTTCCATGTTGATGCTTCTCCACATCTCCCATGTCATTCTGGTGTAGACTGGGTCTTTGCTCAAGATTCCAGTTTCAGTTATGCTAAAGGTACAATTCTATCATATGTGAGGCAATATAGAAATTATATTTCCAGACTTTGAATGTTTCTTTAATGTGATTTCATCACATATTTTGGAAATACAAATGAGTAGTGTTTGGATGTAATTATGGCGGGGTTGCCTCAAGGTAAGACACTGATTCTGCAAGATTCCCAATCTGGATCCAAATGTTGATGTTTTCTGTTTAAAAAAATACTATTTTTATTGTGTAGTTTTACTCAACAAGTCAGCAGACAAAGATAAGTTGACATGAAACCATCTGGCTCTCTTTGTGTTTTCCTAAACCAAAAAAAACTTACACCAGGCTTTTTGAAAAAGGACATGATGAATCGCCTCCGAGTTCGCCTTGAGAGGAGTTAATTATTTAAGAAACACAAATCAAATCTAGAATAAACCCTGGCAGCAGCAGTAGACTTTATTCTTGTTCCTCAGTATATTCACTTTGATTTGTAGTGTTTTTATTATTTTAGCTCCACAGTCTTATCGTTCAATATCCACTGACTATTATTACACTGTAAATAAATAAATTACTAAATAAATAATTGGCAAAAAGCAAGTGCTGGATGCACATTCCATATGATGACTGGATGTCTGACTGCTCTCCACTGCATTTCCATCCATATTCATAGTGCTGAAATCAAACAGTTGGATTCTTAAGCTTACTAGTTAAAACGGGTGAGTCAGGCGACAAAAATGAACATGCAGGTGTCCATTTCTAGTAGATGAAAATATAAATCCATTATATATATATGGTAACTGCAGCTGCTCTCAGCTCTCCATTAAAGGAGCATCAGTTCTGTGTTTGTGATCTTGCTGCAGGTGGTTTTCTCATCTCTCACTCTGCAGAGGTTGTATTTCACCTGCCTGAGAACCAATTGTTCCAGCTGCACATGCAGTAGAGGGCACCTTGCAACTGGATTATCTGACCATATGTTGTGTTCTACAAAGAACTCACCTGTTGTGTTCTGTGAAGAACAAAACAGATTGAATGTATAAAAGCTAAGGTAAAATAGGCATCAAAAGTGAAGGTTTGTTTCTCATAGATAAATAGCCTGTCATCACATGACAGTGAGAGAGGGATGCCATCGTTCTTGTTAGAACAATGACCACAATACTTCCTTCTTATTTTTAAAAATCTCCCTAGATGGAGAGAAAAACTGCATGATTAGCACACACACACACACACACACCATAGAGAGGATGTGATGGTTCAAAATGAGTCAGATAATGTGCTTTGTATCTTTAAAAAAATGGATTATTTTTTCTCTTCTTTCCCTTTTATTTTTACTTAATCTCCTAAACCAGGTTTAGAGTGTACATTCACAATTTCACCTCCACTGGATGACCTACATAAAAAAAATATTTTTAATTATTAATTATTTTAATTTCTCAATCTGCCTCCCTGCAGCAGCCATTTTGGACGATCAGTCAGTGTGCGGTCGTGGGGAACGTCTGGCGCTGGCGCTGGCGAGGGAGAACATCAATAGTCTGATGGAGGGCTCCACCCAAGCAAGGGTGGAAGTGGATGTCTACGAGCTGCAGAACGACTCCCAGTACAGCACCACTGACACCAGTAAGTCACTGCCCTGGCCTTTATCTTGTTTTCTGCATCAGCCGGAGTGACAGCAACAAGTCCCTGCCCAGAGCTGCAGCTGGTCCTCCGGCTGACATTTTCAGATGAGATAAAATTTATAAAGTGTTCTGCACCACAGCAGACAAAAAGCATCAACCTTTATTTAACAAGGTAGGTCAACAGCAGGTTGGTGTACTCCCAGGAAACCTGCACGTAAACTACCAGACGTGAACTCCCAGGAAGGGGTTACAATTAATCACGGCCTTAAACCAGTAATATAACACAAAAATATGCTTGTTTTAATCTAAATGGCTGAAAATGAGTTTTGCAATATTGTCCCAAGATTCAAAACTGACCTATTTATTGATCACTTGTGGCCTTTACTAGGAGGGGTGATGACTCAGCAGTCGATGACAGATTAATTTGGAGCAATCAATAGAACTGGTCTGTCATGAATTGTAAATCAAGCACGGGGTTATAAATGTTCACAGATAATATTAGGCTGACGAGTGCAGTGCAGCGCGTCCTTAACAGGGAGATGGGGACTAATACTGCCAGCAGCTTCCTGACAAAGTGTGTGACAAAAGTGTAGGTGGCATCTTCTCTATTGACTGATTTAACATTATCGATCATTCTGGGACAGTTTTGACCCTGGCTTTGGTTGCAGTTAGGCAGCAACATCCACTGCCGCAGTGATCAAAGCGAATGAGGGAACTACTTTTGGTGAATAACCTTCCCCATTGTGTCTGTTTGAGCATAATGGAAGATGACGCTCCAGCAGATGGGTGATGCTGATGCTTTCCTGATTCACAGGGTGTGGCATCAGTTTGGAACAGAGGTTGCCTCGACCAGAGGGATTGCAGCATTCTGCACGAACACATATTAAGATGTTCATTGATTTTGAACTGCTGGCAGCACAGAGACTTAATCATTGAGAGGCCTTTAATGTTGTCTGTCAGAACACACACACAAAAAAAAACGCATGTACTTGAACAAACATACAAACCACAATATGATTCTGGAAACATGTACATTTATAGATTTGTAAAAGGCAATCTACGCACCGTGCTCAGGAGAAGACAGCAGATAGCAAACAGTTAGCAACTAGCTGTGAACACAGCGGAGTGTTCAGCAGCAAAAGAGTCAGACATTCTCCACTGGACACGGTACAGGCCAAAATCAGAGCTAACAGATAAACCGTTGTGCATTTAGCATCCACTTCCCACACGAACCTGCTTTTTTATTTGTTTCATTCTAGTGTGTCAAATCCTACCAAAAGGCGTGGTCTCAGTCATTGGCCCCGCCTCAAGCCCTGCCTCTGGGTCCACCATCAGTCACATCTGTGGGGAGAAAGAGGTAAGTCACCTCTGGCCCTTTGATCATCACTGTGATGCCAGATGTTAATAGCGGTCATAGAGATCCTAGTCATTGATCGCTTTCCTTATAGTCTATCAAAATGTCTATAAAATATTATGAAGATAATCATTTATGGAGGATAACTCATTCAACTCTCACGCTTCTCGTCTCTCGTGGTAAAGCAGGATGTAAATGAAATGAAGAGTAATGTGGTGTTTGGCGTAGCAAAGCTTTACAACAACAAGATAGGAAGGGTTAAATATCAACACATCAGAGACTGGATTTATTTTCCAATCAATGCCAAGAGAGAATCTCAATGTTTAAAAGAGTCTAACCCTGCCCTTGTGAATCTATGAAGCACATCTCCATTTAAGCCTCTTGATGGCTTCTAAATATCCACTCCGTTTACCTGACTCACAGAGTTGGATTATATGCTTGGATTTAGAATAAGCTTTAGATCTGAGTGGAGCCCAGCTGAGTTAATTATAGTCTACTGCTTAAAAGCTCTACAGGTGTCATGTCACTGAGCAGTGGATCACACCGCTTGGTCTCTGACCCTCATTCACAAATAGTGGGATTGATTTTGCAGTATAAATACATACACAGTCAGCCACAGGATTTGTGTTCTGTGGATTTAGAACAGCTTTCAAACTTGATGATGATGAGCTATGATGCTTTGCTAATGTTATTTTTATATGGTCATTTTTACTGCATAATCTGTCCATGAATGTTTGTTTGTTTGTGTTTGTTTGCTTGCCTGATTTTGGGTGTGCTTAAACAATGGCACCATACACTTTGCGTCCATTTTTGGATGCAAAGGCCATCTACCTTTGTAGCATTAACTGGTATTCATCGCTGAACAGAATATATTTACAAGGATTTGAATGCCATGAAAATTTGGTATTTGCCAATGCACTGCAGTTCTGACAACACATTGCAGTCAGGTCAAGAATGAAATGAGGACAAAGAACAACCAAATGAGCTTCCTGGAGACATTTACAGAATTCTTTGGCAGAGCTCGGCGACTATTGCATCAGATGCTGGCTCGACTGGTCTCAGATCATCACGCAGGTCTGCAGTCGTTGGGCCAGTTAGATGTACTGCCAAAACCTTGACTTTGGAGACTGTTTATGGTTCTGAAATGAACATTCAATTTACGAGCAAGAGCTCTAGTGGACATCCCTGCAGCCAGGGACTTTCCCTTTTGTGTCCCCAACAATAAACCCAAGATTTAATGGAAGGACAACTTACAATGATTATGCTATTTTCATTTCGAAACTTTCTTTTCACTTTGAAATAATTTGAAAATTGTCACATTTATCACCAGCCTAAAATATCTTACCATAAAAAATAAAATTATAACATTTGATCGAAACCTTTCAGCTGAGCGGTGGTGAATACAAACTCTTGATGATTTTGCATCAAATACTAATGTAATATCACTGATAATTAAGGCTTTGTTCCATTTCCAGAACTTCTTTTTGACAGTGAACAAAGTCTTTGTTATCAGCGCGTGTCAGAGTCTGATTAAGTCATTTTATTCTGTTATCTGAAATCACACAAGGCCTGTATGCTTTGATGGTTTAAAAAAAGGGGAAAAAAAAGAATATGATCCTTTGATGAGTTCATTTCTAATTAGTTTTCAATGTTTAATTTCTTCAGTTCAAATCATTATTGTCCCACAAGAAATATGGTGAAACATCGACATCAAAATGACAGATACAGACACTGAAAGTGTTATGAGCAAAATCTTGTATACAGGTACAATAAACGGTGTGTGATAAAAGCAATGAGAGATGCAATTTTTTTAAATATCTACAACCGGCAAGGCAGGATAATCCTGGAATTATCACGTCTTCGTTTAGCTTAACATGATAATAACTGATGGCAAAGATTGGTAATTCAGAAGTGTCATGTATGTTTAGAATTTAAATTGCAAATCAGAGACATGCACTCACTCAACTCACAGTACGGTAGCAGCTATCATTTTAATTCGGCTTTGCTTTATCTTCCTTTCCTTGCCTCTTCCCCCTCCGTTTCCTTTTACTTTATGTATTTTATTTCCTCTAAGGTGAAGATTACCCATAAACTACTCCTGTTTAATTGTCTCTCCTCTCAGATCCCTCACCTGAAGATCGGTCCGGAGGAATCCCCAAAGCTGCCGTACCTGCGTTTCGCCTCAGTGACGCTTTACCCCAGCAACGAGGATCTGAGCTTGGCCATTGGATCCATCCTGAAGTCCTTCGGCTACCCATCAGCCAGCCTCGTCTGTGCCAAAGCAGAGTGTGAGTGTACTGTATTCATGAAGTGTCGGCGACTCCCGCACACTATTTCCATTTCTCCTCTCAAAAAGCATGTTGCTTCTTACTGAACACCTCAGTGGATTTTTTTCCAACATTCTCAGACTTCTATCCTTCCTGTGGAAACGTGATGAGTTGAACTGAAGCCCCTGATTCGTTACTCACGTTTGTCTGCTTGCGTTTGGATGTTCAGTCGCTCATTGATGTTCCTCTAGAATTATACACTTCTAGAAGTGCTGATCAGCTGAATGTTCTCAGTTTTCAAATGCTGTAGCATTCCATAAAAATGTGCTAGTTTGACTTCAGCAAGTCATATCGGATAATATTATGTAAAAATGAGAGACAGATAGATATAGATAAATAGACAGAGAGACGGATCGATGGATGGAGAGTTACAATTTATGTTAAGGTGTGTGTGCGGGGGAGATTGGAGGTTAAGGATCGAGCAGTTGATCTGCAGCTTGTGGGAGGAAGCTGTTCCTCAGTCTGTTGGTCCATGTGTGCATGTGCTCAGGGTGTTGAACATGTGGTGTGCAGGGCACATGGGGTCTAATGATAGTGTCTCGTTTATAGCGACGGTATCCCGCAGGTTGTCAGTGGGCAGCCAAGGATCCACTGAGCTGACATGAGGGTCGTTCCTCTCGGCTGTAGAGCATCTGTGTTATCAGACTGTACAACGAATGTCAAGATGAAGTATTTGCACAGCAGCAGAAGCTTCTCTGCAATAGACAGAGGAGTTTGCTGCATCTGAGGGTCCCTGACAAAAAGAGACACTGCAGCCTTCTTCATCAAGCGTGACGTGTGTTCATCATGTGCCAGGCCAGGTCCACTGACAGATGGACTGCTGCAAACATAAAACTGACAACCTGCCCCACCTGCTCTAACCTCTTCCACATCAATAACTTAATGTTGCTGTTGTTGTTTTTGTGATGAGATTCAAGTCATGCAAACAACATCTGGATTTCTTCCGTGTAGGTTGATTCATTATTATTACATTTCAGACATGCAAACTTAAATAAAAAAAATTCCCTCTGTGGTGGAAGTTCAGCAGGAGGCAGGATTGCATAATTCTGCTTAAAATTCATGGTTGAACTAATATGCTTTAGGAGCCTTGTTTCAAGTCCAGTGCAGGCGACGTCCTGGCAGTTCCATTATTTAAAACAATCCATTTCTCCCTTACTGCCGTGTTTATGTCTTTTCATAAACATAACTAGATTCAGGGAAGTGCACTTTATACTAAAACATTATGTCGCAATCCAGGTCCCACTTTTTTGGTTGTGGTTCAAATTACATTACAAAATTAGAAGTAATTAAATCGGCACCATGACCCTCGCTGACACAAAACAATTCCTTTACAATTAAATGGGCACTCGGAAGAGCTCATATCTCCACCGAGGCCCATCAGTCCATTATAATTTTTTGAAGCCAAATGTCAAGTAAAAGAAGTTTAAAAAAAATAAATGCATGAATATGTCAGCTTATTCAGGTTCATTCCAATTTTTAATAGATTGGGGGAATGTTACACTTCAAACAAGTTTTATCAAAATCTATTTGTCAAAGAAAGCGCGAAAAAAAAATCATATTTTTTAATTTACATCACATTTCCTCCCTGTCATGGGCCCAATCCTTCCACCAAGCTTCATTTAATTCTGTTTGGCAGATTTGTTTGTGTAGTTCTGCTTACAGAAAAACGAACCAAGTCTGACGGACATAACCTCCTTGATTTTGAGGATCGGAAAATAAATAAATAAGTATAAACAAAACAGCCTTTCACAGCAAACCTGGGTGTTTTAGCAGATTTTATGTTCGCGAAAGCCTGTCACGTGTGTTTATCGTTTGTGTTCTATCAGGCTTTTTACTCACTTCCTGATTTCTATCTGCACCCCTCAGGCCTGCTGCGATTGGAGGAGCTGGTTCACCGCTTCCTCATCTCCAGGGAGACGCTGTCGGTGCGAATGCTGGATGACAGTCTGGACCCCACACCCCTGCTGAAGGAGATCCGTGATGACAAAGTGGCCACCATTATCATAGATGCCAACGCCTCCATCTCCTACCACATCCTCAGGAAGGTACTGAGATTTGTCACCAACTCGACCATCAACCAGCCTTTGGTCTTTGCCTCTATTCTCTGTTTTCTTCAGATTAAAACTGGACACAATGGCAATAGGTCAACCTGGAGCTGCTTTCAGCTAATGTGATGGCAACACCATGTAAAGTCTTCAATATTTGCATAAAATGGACTCCAGAGTTGAATTATACCTGGCAACTTGTTCAGGGTGTACCCCGCCTCCCGCCCAAAGTCAGCTGGGATAGGATTCTTCTCTTCAGAATGTTTGGCACATCATGACTCTGTTTCTTCCTCTGTGGCATTTACAAAGTATAACAGGACCTTCAAACTCAGGTTGGTTGCCTGCCAAAAGACAGCCTTTAAAGCCCCAAAAGAAATCGACCAATGTTTGACAGGTTGTAATTTCTCTCTCTGACTGGCAACCTTGGAGGTCCGAGGAGTTTTGAATATCAAGTAAAGCTGCCCAGAAGAGCTCAGCTCCTACAGGCAAAAAGAAAAAAAGAAAGGCAGAGGTTGGCTTGCATTGTGTAAACGGTTAATGGATCAAGAAATAAGTCAGACTGAAACTCCTTTTTCAGAGGTTGGCAGTGGAAAACAAAGCTTAGCATATGTCCTGAGAGGTTTTGCAACCTGGCTGCTCAGAAACCATCTGCAGTTTGAAAATGAAGGTGTTTTTTTTTCATATCCACAGATTTAACATAATTTGCTGATCCCAAATTACTACAAATATTTCTCCACCTCGAGGTGAATGTGATTTGCCTCAAGCAGACCAGAGAACATTTACAGAATAATTATGTCTTTATGGATTATAAAATTAAACAATTGCAATCTCATATTTAGTGACTAAGATGTAGCAATGATAAGTATCCAGTTCATTTTTTTTGAAGTGTAGGAAGGGTTTGGGTTTGAATCCAGACATGGGCTCTTTTTCCCTGTGTCAGCGTAGTTTTCGTCCTTGTACTGCGTGACCTAAACCAAACAATAACCATAAGCCATGCAAAAAAAAAAGTACTTTTGTTCGTCTAAATTGTGCATTGTGTGAATGGGAGCATGAATTGTTGTTTGTCTCACATTGGATGAACCTGTCCACAGTTAATATTCTTATCTAGTGTATATGTCAGTGGATATATTCATCCTTCACAACCTTGCAAGAATAAGTGGTTATGGAACATGGATATCACCAAATGCACTAATATTTAACTGAGGTGGTGGAGGAGGAGGAAGAGGTGGCCCGCAGCTGCTTGTGATTTCTAAAGACTGAATTATTCTAATATATAGGTGGTTGATATAAGAAAAGAAAAGAAAATATTACTGTAATTAATTACTTGTAGAGATCTTCATGGATAAAAAAAAAATACATTTATTTCTGCCATCTGTGTCATTGACATATTAGGACAGCAGCTTTAAGTCATAATTTATTTAGATCTCCAACAGGCCGACATTATTTATTATCCTGATAAATGTTCTGTGTGTTTCTGCATGTCCATAAAGGCCCATGCTCAAAGTCCAAGTTCATTCAATGGAATAGTTTAGATATTTAGTTTTTACTGCCTGAAGTAATTCAAGGGCTCTGCTCCATGCTCCAATATACACCTCCAGATGTGTGCATTACACATTTGTAATGCTCCATAAACGAAATATGATGAACATGTGTGATTTGGCCATTTCTGAACAGATATAGAGTTTTAACAATCTGAACCTGCATCATCTGAATGATGTCCATCCGTTCCTTTTCTCACACTCATTGCAAGGTCACAGCATGTGAATAAAATGGCCTTTAATTTTATATTATTTATTTGGTTGTTCAATGCTGCAGTTGCTTTCCGCTCCATGATACCACACCTTATATGGTTTGGATGCACAGATGGGTGCTCAGCATGAAAACGACATCTGCATAGGTTAGACACTAGCAGCGAGATGCTCTCTGCACAAAGATGAGATCCAAACTAAACCAGAAAAAAAAAGACCTAGTGACTTTGCAAACAGCCCTAGCAAACTAATTTCCACCTACTACAACATGGTCACTTCTGATGAAATAGAAATAGAATAGAATGAGATTGTCATTGCTTAGTGGATATACAACGAGATTATGAGTGCTGCTCCGTTTGGTGCTTAGGTAAAATATTAAATAGAAATAATAGAAGAAAACAACACAAATCGAAAGTGATAAACAGTGCATGCAGATAGATTGTCCAGTACTTTGCATTGAGTAGTAGAATACATTAGTTATTGCACATGAAGTCAGGGAGGCGGCGGTATTGCACTTAATGTGTAACACATTGTTTTACCTTCACACTACAAATTGCACGTGGTGTGTAGTTCTATTTTTTAGTGCTGGTTGTTGTTCAGAGCGCTGATGGCTCTCGGGAGCCTCTTTTATGTGATGGGGTTTAAAACATCAAGGCTTATGTTACAATGATTTGACCTCCAAACCAACATTCAGTTTTCAGAGGTCATCTTTAAACTTTGCTTTGAATTTTCACCTCCTCAAACTTTTTGGAACAGCTTTTCATTGCCGGATTCTGTAAGTCTGCTTAAAGGTTGTTTCGTGCTATTAAGGAAACAGGGATCCAGACTGTTGAGGTCAAACATTCTAATTATTGTGCAGGAGGCCTGGGGATAGGATGGCGATGCAGCTGGTTCAGTTTGTGTAAATAATGGAGACTCAGTTCCTGTTTCACAGCTTTGACAGTCGTTTGCTCTGTTCTGATGCAGGCGAACGAGCTGGGGATGACGTCGGCCTTCTACAAGTACATTCTCACCACTATGGTAAGAACTTCTTTCATCAGTCACCTCTAAAGATGGCCTTTGCTGAACAGTTGCCGTTTGTCTCATCTTTCCTTTGTCTCCTAACCATCATCCTCCTACCTTTCCTCTATCCTATGCTCTTTCTGTCATTTCAGTTGGACTGCACTTATACAGGACTTTCTACAGCTTCACGGTGCCCACACCACTTTAAAATAGGCCTCACTTTCACACACCAGTGGGCGACTGCTACTGGGGGCGAGTCAGGGTTCAATGTCTTGCCCAAGGACGCTTCGACATGTTGGACGGTTGGGGTTGAGATTTGAACCGCGAACCTAACGGTCACTGGACGACCCACTCTTACAACTGAGCCACAGCCACCCTGCATCCCCTCACATCTCTATTTCCATTTCACTTTCCGTTTTTGCTTCCTTTCCTTAATCTCCCCTTCCACTTTGATCGCCTGTCTTCATCGTTCCCATCTATCGAGATCCTTCTCTTTAACTTGCTCGGATTACTTGAGGTTGAACCTCGCCTGAACTGCAAACCAAAGGGAGTAAAAGCATGACATTAGTGTTTATGGGTGGATCAGATCTGAAACAACTGAATCCAAGTATCAGTAACAGTTTGCTTGTTATTATGTCTGAATGACTTTGATTAGCTTTGATAAAATAAATAAATAAATACATTTACATTTCTATCCCCACCTGATTTTTCCTTTCCTTCATCTATTTTCTTTCCTCTCCATCTCTCCTTGTTCTGCTCATTTCGCTTCTTCACCTGTTCCATTTTTTCGAGTCTCATCTCTCTTTCTATTATCAGCACCAGGATATTTGTTTTTGCTATTGGTTTGTTTGTCTGTCTGTTTGCAGTCACAGAAAGCTGTGATGGGATTTTGATGAAATTGTTTGAAGAAGTAGGTGTGATAGTGGTAAATACAAGACATCAGAGATAAGGCCTCCAAACCTTTGGCAAAAAATCCACAATGATGTTGACGTTGTCATCTTCACAGACTAGTATTAATCGTCCCTTCTTCCCCTCTAAATAAATGTTACTTCCTCTTTACTTTTTCCCCTTTCTTTTAATTCCATTGGTCAGTTTTTGTTGACTTGTTGGGACTGTGCAATTCTTTTCACACATTACAGATGTTAGTTGGTCCCATCTTCAAATTTAACCTATCCTCTCTCATCTCACCATCTGCCTGCAATATATCTCCTCTTTACACATAGCTGCTCTCCCCTCATCAGGAGATGCATGCCGGCATTGCCACCACTCGCCATCATTATAATTTCCCTGTCCATTGTCATGTCTTTGTGTGAGGAGACTTTGCATGGATAATAACTCGTCTCGATCCCAGCCTCATCTCTAAACGCTACCACGTTGTAGACTTTAACTTGGCCATTTGCAAGGGTACTGCATATACTGCGCACAGAAACCATGGATGAAACTGCAGCAGATCCCTGGATAGGAACCAAAAGTAAAATGAGTCCCCACTTCCACACACACTCATACACCTGCAGCACAGTCTTTGACCTCCCTTTAACTTTGCATTAAACATGCTCTGCTGCTCTGCTGACTGTGACAAGATGAGCAGCTATCAGATAGAAGAAGTTGCGAGGAGTTCAGCACTGATATTTCTCCATGAGCTATGCATGGGGTGGGGGCTGGGGGGGGGGGGGGGGGGGGGGGTTGTTCAAATAAGCAAAATGAACTTCCAGTGGAATAAGAAAATTCTCATACAACCCACGGATAGCTCACCAGTTCATTTAGCCAGGAAATGAATATTTGCCAGTATATGAAGAAAAAATAGTTTTCTCAGTATGTAGGAAGATGCACATAATAGCAAGTTCTAATGCCATCGTCTTTAAATATGGATCTATATTTTGAGAGGATATTTTATAACTATTAAAAATTATATTTTTCCTTCTATTATTTAGAACTGCTTATTGTTGGTCAGTTGGGAACTTTTTCTCTTCTTCTTTTAGGCTCCTGGTTTTGGTTTTGAAGCTTCTCTCCAGATTGTTTGGTCTTTCTGTCTGTCTGTCAGCTCCTCTCCATCTTTTACATAAGAACAACGGTCATGCTCCCCCTTCCTCATTACACAAACATTTTAGTTTGTCTCTTATTTTGATTGGGACAGAGTATCACAGTTCCACTTCATTAAAATTAAATGTATTAAGTTACTTCTCACCACTGAGTACAATGTTTACCTAAATAGATCAACTGTTTTGGTGGGGATGAATTCTCTCCTAACAACCGACCCAGCTACAGTCTAAAGCACACCTGGATATCCAGCCCACACGATTGTTCTGTCGGCCCACAAGGTCAAAGGCAAGCCATACCCTTTTACGCTGATGAGCCTAAAAAAAGATTGCATTTTCTGCTGAGGTGGCAGAAATGCGCTTATAGCAGTTTGTTTGAGTGGCCTTTGGTCTAAACTAAAGTAACTGATCAATCACAAGCAGTGGTCGCTAACCACATCAAACCCCTGCAGAGATGTGAGTTACTGCTTTACTTTGAAACCCACAAATGTCAAAGACAAAGTGTTGTACTTTGGTCATAGCGCCCTCATCTGTTGTTGAATCCCTGGTCCTTTCTAAATAAAGATGTCCAATGCGTGCTGCAGCCACAGCACCAGTGATGTCCTCCTGGGCGACTGGCGCACGTATTTCCTGCCTCAGCAGCGCCGACCTCGTTGCTACTACTCCTTGAGCCAAGAGCTCTTTGTCATGATTGGCAGTCTTACAGCCAGACAGTGCATTTGGCTTTAGCTGGAATTGATTTAGCGACTGGCAACTGTACTCACAGCAGACGGCAATAGAAGCAGCAGCTTCCTGGTGGGCTGGGATGGGGTGAAGCACACACTAGAATTAGGGTTAAATAAATTAAACTCCCACACAGTCGGGCAGTGGAACTAAACAGCTGGACAGAACGAGTTCCAAGGCATGAATGTGTCCGAGATGTTTTGAGCCGTCATGGTGAATTTAAGAATTATCCCCTTCTGCCATCTCTTACCTTTTATTGGCACATTTTCTCAGGGATGCCATGACGCTTATGCTGAGAATTAACAGTCCAGCTATTGCAATTGCACTTTTTAACGTTCCTTAATTGAAAGGGCAAGACAAGGTAATATAAAGGTAAAAGCAAGTCAAATCAAAGGACACAGGTTTTACATTTGTCTAAGATCCAAACTGTGTCACTGAGCATGCTTGCAATTTACTTCCAGGGTTAAATGAGACGCAGCTCATGTGTGCATTGTACACACCCACACGGTCCTGAGAAAGACGTCCAATCATCTGTGACAGTGGTCAGACTGAGAGCGTGAATCAGCTGGTTCCAGATGACTGAGTTCTCAGGCATCCTGACATTTAACAGCAAATAAAAAATAAAAAAGCAGATAGTCGACTCATCACCGCAGGATGACGAACGATCGACCAATTATAAGCAAGGCAGGAGTAATGCCATTGTCAAGTCACTGTTAAGATGGTAAGATGGGCCTCACAAGCAAATGTTGTCACCTTAATTTGTTTTTTCTTTTTACTTCAGTCCACTACACAGCACTTAGCATAGCAACAATTCGATGTGTCCTTAAGATGATGCCAGACTCGGGTGAGAACGTAAGTCAAATATGCTCTGGAGACTTGTATGACATTACAAGCTGCACCAGTGGGGTGAAATCTCTCTCTCTCTCTCTCTGGAAGGAATGCCACTCTGTTTTCATTAAATATGAAGTAGCACCCTAATTAATTTATCAGAATTTTAATAGACACAAACGCAAACCCTATTTAAACAGAGGCCCAGTTTGTGGAATATCAATGCGTCTTGTTTCTGCAGCGGGAATATTTGCTGCTTATTTGCAAAGTCGAGTTATATGTTGCTCATTGCATGGGATGCAGCACGTAAACCAGCACATCTGACTTAAGATGATTCGAGCAATCAGAAGAGAAGAAGTAGTTTATTGCCATTGTCAATGAGGGTTCACTGACTAGGAATGTTTCTCAGTGAAGTCGTGCTACATGTAACAGTAATGACAAAATACAAGTACAGACACATCACAAAACGGCAGCATCGGGAGTGGATACACAGATGTATATTAGCAGCAAGTCAAGTGTTCTGGTCAGTTATCGGTTTCTGAGGGTTGCAGCATCTGTTTTAAACGACTTCCTGCCTGCAGGCTCTACTCTTTTCAGCTCGAGCTAAATGTTTTATTGTTCGGAAGCGCAAACCCTCCAAGGACGAGCAACAGTTTGATTGTGGTTTGTTTCAGCGGCAGAGCTCGGCGTGACACCGACTCGCCTTCAAGGACTATTTGAAGTTCTTTGAATTTTTCCAACGCTTGATTTCTCAGCTTTCCCTCTCTGCTCGTCGTGTCTGAATTTAAATGCTAAACTTGACTTGTGCAACCTGTCAAAGAAACCTCCAATCAAGCCCTCCGTACATCTCGTTCCTCCTCTCCTCTGCGTTTCTTTCATCCTTCACTCATCTCAGAGTTCCTTCCCTCTGTGGGGAATCTCGTTCTATCTTTTAAACAATGTGTTCATCAAGACAGATAAAAGATGTGACCCTCTTCACCTCCATCTTTCTCTCCTTCTGTCTCCTCTAGGACTTCCCGCTGCTCCGGCTGGATGAAGTGGTGGACGATCAGTCCAATATCGTGGGCTTCTCCATGTTGAACATTAGCCATTCCTTCTACCTGGAGTTCATCAGGAGCCTCAACCTGTCATGGAGGGAAGGTTGTGATATCAGCCCATACCCAGGACCAGCGGTGAGTGATGGTGATACAGGAAGAGGAAAAAAACATTCTTGCATCTTGTGTTTGTTTCTGCTGTCTACATTTATAATTTTCTCTGTGCGTTTTGTTTATTTCCAACCTGCTCCGGTCACAAGTAAGTTTTAAGTTTAATATTTGACGTGACACTTTAAACTGTTGGGACACAGACGATGTGAGGTGCTGTGGCTGAGGAGTTAGAGGTCTGACACACGCTGGACGGTTGGTGTTTCGATCCCCGTCCACTGTCGTTGTCATTTCGAAAATGTATTTTGGAAAATGTTTTTTTTGCTCCTGTTGAGCAGGTGACACCGGGCATGGTGGCCTCTGCCATCGCTGTATGATGACTGGATAAATGTTGGTGTCGGCTTAGAGAGCTGCAGTCACAGAACATTTATTTTTCAATGCAAGCAGATTAAAAAAATAACAAATTAAATAAAATAAATGCAATTTGGTTGTTAGAGCCTCCAGGTCCAGGTATTTCATTTACTTACACAGACCATGTGTCAGTCATTTGCAATATCTAAGAGAAGATAACCCTGATGACATCATCAGTGGCTCTTCAGACTCAGTAAAGATGGAGATATGAAGTAGCTGTTTACAGAGGTGTGTAACAGGCATACACATCACTGGCTCCTTGATCTGCTAGTAGTCTGGTGGGAATTATCCATTCACTGCCGCCCTCACCAGTGTAACCATTACAACCAGACTGCTATTTCTATCGCTCCGCTGCGGCTCCTGCTCCACCGGCATGATTCCTTCTTGGTTTCCTCGTGAATGTAATCAGGTTTTCTGCAGAATTCTCCCTGCCGCTCAGATCCGTTGAGCTCTCTCCCAAATGGCGGAACCATGTCTGCGTATCTGTTTTACCATTGGCCCATCAAGAACATATTTTAGAAAATGACATTAAAAATGAATGTGTCTCAAAAATAATAAGATAAGTAATATGTGATTTTCTGCATAATGAGTTCAGTCGTAAAAGAGAGCTGGATTTTGATTACCAGTTACAATCTGTACAAATATTCCAATGTCACAAGGAAAACAAAGTTAGGATCTGAAGAAAACACAAAGACGCTAAAAGACTTTGTGCTCGTGGGCACTTTTATATTTGAGTGGCTGTGATCCTGAGCCACTCCTCCACCGATCCTTCTCTCAACATCCTTGTCCTCCGATTTAACAAAAAGTTCCATCAGGACAAATAAATCCCTTCAGAACTGTGTGTCTCATTTGCAGCTCTGATGTGAGCAGAGGCAATAACACATTGAACAGATTGCTTGATAGCGTTAATAGTGATGACAATAGTGTTTGTCTCAGTCACTGAAGGCATCATTATCACTGCAGATAACATCTCCCAGAGGTTCATTACTCACAATCATTCACTTAAGGTGCTTTGTGGAGCCATTAATACGGCTGCTTTGATTGTAATGAACTTATTGCTTGTAATTATTATGGTCGTTATTACACGATGCTCGAATGAAGAGTCTGAAACGACTGCTGACGTGGAACAATATTGTAAAACATTTGAACCCTTTAGAAGAAGAAGTGTCAGTAAAAATAAGGCATGCTTTACATCTTTGTTTTTTTTTTATAATCATGCGGAATGGATGAAAAGCAAACAACAATATTATCCTCCGTGCGTTCTATTGTTTCACGTCACCTGGCAGTAGACAAAAGTAATTCAAAGCGCTTATTTGTATATCCATTCTCGTTCGTCTTATTTTCACCCTATCACGCAGCAGCTGCTGTCTGCCATAAAACCCATCCATAAATAATAGTATGAGGAAACCCCCGACTCCCAGCAACTGCATCTGATATGTTATAACTGTCTGCCAAATGCTGTGTTATTATTGTAGTGGACAGTCAGGCAGACAGTTTGTTTGTTTTTAAAGATGTGCTCAATCTTGAAACGACACAAGCACAACAAAAAGTGTATAAATGTGGAAATGTTACATGTTTCATCACTGAAACAGTAAGAGATGATGAGATTTGAAAATAAATAATTAAATAACTCGCTAATACCTAATTTTCATGATTTTGGAAAGAGTTATCCAAATAGCGTTCATGCTATTTATATGGGTACATATTTCAGCACCACGGACAGAGCAAAAGTCTATCTCCATCAAAAAGGCTTTGTTTTTCCCCCAACATTGTTTTCTTTTTCTTTTCTGTCATCATTTACTTTATTTACTTCCTATGACTACATTCACGAATGGACCTTGATGAATTACTTTGACGAAATAGGGGTTAGGTCCAACAAAGGGTCCCTTTTGGTTTTGAATCATCACCGAAACACAATGCACTGCTAATGTTGTGCTGCGTGCTCGGTGTGTTAATCAGGGAGAATGGGTGAAGAGCTGCGGCTTACAGTATATATTATCCCCCTGCCAGGAGAGGCAGCTTACTCCTGATGCTGCAGCTTGATTACAGCATTGTTTCGAAAATGAAGGCTTGCCACAGGGAGATCGAAGTTCAGCCACAAATCACATTAAAAAGTGAGCTTGACTGATGAAACTTCATCGGAAAAAACTGAGCCCGTCTAGACGGAGGTTCGTTCTATCTGAGTGGTGTCTAATTATCATCAGTCATTTGTTCAAAATGCATTGTGCGAGTTGATTGCAGTTTCAGTGTGTTGAAGCCTGACCACACAAAGAGATTTCGGCCCTCAACAATAAATGTGATTACCATTGTGGCTATAATTATGGACAGTATATTGAACAGACTGGTGGTCTCTTATCTAAATCAGTCTGGCAACATTCTTACATTCAAAATCCAACCTGAATGGACAAGCTCACCAACGGTCTCTGATATCTGCTGAAGAATGGAGAGCAAATTATGGAACTGTCACAGGTTGATTTTATGTTTCCGTACGCATTTTGTAAATGCATATTTAATAAATGCATTTTTGTTTATGAATGCAATAAACGTTCAGCGTTTTAATTATTATTATTTATCGATTAAATGTATTAAAACACTTTAGTCCAATTAAACGTCTCTAGCAAAAGGTTCATCCTTTGAGAGCGACTGCGCATGCATTCGTACAAGTTCAACAGAACAAATTAAAATGTGAAGTCTGAGCTCCACCTCAGTCAGGGGGGGGGGTTAGGGTTCATGATCGATCGTGATCTGTTCATAATCATGATTTAAGGTGAGACATAAAGAGTGCCGCGTTTAATGTCCTATCTTCACCTCCAATAGCCACGCTGCATGAACCAACCAATGAAATCATGCAAATGATTGATGCCAGTGCTGATTGGATGAATTACTTTTCAATTACTTCTCAAACAATGTATCATGGTGGAAGAGCTAAAAACCAACAAATCCTTGATGCCATATTGCGCTATAATAAATGGCGGGTACTGAATCTCAATATATAGTTGAGTACATTTTTCCAAACCTGGGGAAACGGCTTTGTGACAAAACAAACACTTCCGTCAGAGCTGTCTGAATATTTCACTCTTTTTGCCTCTATCGTCTCCTCTCTATCCTTCTCTCTTCCAACTATAATTAGTTATCATTATCATCCAGTCCCAAAACTATTGACGAGAGAGCAGAGGACTCCAATCACACTCCGCCATGAATCCATCTTTTTTATCAGCCGTCGACAGACTGAGCAGCTCTGCCTCCATGCAGTTTGCCTGAGTGTCAGTTTGACTGACAACTGACCAAACAGACCAGAACGCCCGACTCCGATAGGATCGCTGAGCCATATGAGCCGCACACTGAACGCCGCTGATAGCAGGAGCGCTTCAGTTTCTCTTTTTCTCTTATCATTCCTCGATGTCTTCCCCTGTAGGAACGGCAAAAGAAACATGCAAACAGTTTTTCTATTGTCTGCGCAGTTCAATTGTTGTATAAGAAAATAAATGAATGACAGACTAATCACAAATTCTGTAGCTCTTCTTGGCTTTCTAGACTCTTTTTTTGCCTCCAGCTTTGGTTCTCTGACACATTTCCTGTCTGCTTCTGCCTCGCTGGTTTTTTTTTAGCAAGGTCTGATAAAGCCACTGCCCACCGCCTGCTCAGCAGGAAACAACAGATACCGTTGAGCTGGTGAATAAAGTGGGACATCCAGTTGCTAAAGTTGGTGGAGACCAAAGCAAAGCTTGAAAGAGAGTTAATATTGGGCATCGTCTGCTTGACACAAGTGCAGCTCCACTGTGATGACCATCAGCTGCACTGGTTCTGCTGAATTTGTGTGTATTGAAGATGATGGCACAGTATTTATATATTTTTTTACACTATGCTGAGGCTATACTATCCTACATTGAAAAAAACGACCTCCAGGAAAGGGGCTTATAATAATAAATACAGTCATGCGGTCACAGATTTTAAGGATGGAATGACGACTGTTGATATTTCAGGTTCCCACTGTAAACTTTAGACTTGATTGTTCTTTTGGTTTTGCGTTTTGCAGCTGTCTTCAGCCCTGATGTTTGATGCTGTTCATGTCGTGGTGGGCGCCGTGCGGGAACTGAACCGCAGTCAGGAGATTGGGGTGAAGCCACTGAGCTGCACGTCACCACTCATCTGGCAGCATGGAACCAGCCTCATGAACTACCTACGCATGGTAAACTCTCACATTGCTCCATGCACATGCATGCATGCATAAGAAAGCTATTGTTGTTGTGCTGTTAATCCCCTGACTGCATTCATTCTGAATTATGAGTTTGTAGTTTCTCAGAAATAGGAGTAGAAATTGTTGTTTTGACCATCATCCTCCTGTGACATAAACCAGGAAAGAAAAACCTTTGCATAGATATACTGTGCAAAGGTTTTTATGTATAGAAATATATATATTTCTTATTTCACTAAACAAATAATATTGTTATGTTGATATGAGTTCACTTGAATGGAAACACCACCCAGTAATATTTATAGTGCGGGAGAATTAGCCGCTTTTTAATGGGATAAGCTGAAGTCGTAAGACGGTGTTGGAGAGTTTTATTATCTCTTTAATTTATGCTTGTCACCAGCTTTCCTCTCTGTCTGTCATTTATTTACTGAGTATATCTCCCTCGTTCCCCAAAACATGATGTTTTTGTTGCTCTCAGTTCATCACATCATCATCTCTACAATGTATTTGGCAGAAACCGGAGTCTCCCTACCTCCTCCTCTATTTTCATCTCCCTCTGTCTCACTTGAGTTTGCGGGATGTAATTAATCTTTAGTCATGCACACACTAGCGTGCGTGCACACACACACACACACACACACACACACACACTCGCAATCATACTCTGTTTGCACTCAACATGAGCACGAGAAAATAATGCTTGAATGCAAATGTCTATAACACAATCCTCACATTCAAATGTACATACACACTTGCAGGAACTCCCCCTCTTTCTCTTTCAATGTCTTTTCATCCTCAACATTTCCAATCTGAATCAATAATTGTCTTCATTGTGGCTGCTGCTCGCTTAAAGCCTGTGATAAAACTGCCACAAGCATTATCTGCCTATTACAGAAGGGTCGGCCTTAATGTTGGCACAATTTAAAATGTTATGCAATACATTTTATTGCTCTTTAAATAGCACAGCATAAAGAAAACAAAGGACTTGGACACAAAAAATCAGGACTGTCTTTGCTATTACTGCCCTGCACATTGTAATGGCACACAATTGACAAAAGAAAAATCACAAAAGCTTAGATTTACTTCTGCCTCGCTAATCATGTTAATTATTGGCTTAACACCATGTGTCTACGCCTACAGCCGCATATTTTGAAAAGGCACGTCATTAGCTGTTGTAGCTAAGTGAATCTGGGTAAACTTGCTTTGTAGAGCCCATCTAGAAAATGTCCTGGTCTCATTTTTAATTGGTTCCATTAGGTGAGGAAGAAATTTGCGACATTTAGCAACTAAAGAATCAAGTAGTTTTCTCAGGATTGGGCTGCGACCAAAAAAGGAGCTAAACCAAACAACAATTGGGTAAAACACTGTCTTTTACAATGAGGAAGCAGGAACTCCAACATTGCTAGATTTGCAAGAAATATCTCAATTTTGATTCAGTAAAGTGTGCAAAGCAAGCATGATGTATGATTCAGTCTCCTTCTCTCTCTCTCTCGTTCTCTTTGTCTTTCTCTCGCTATTGGTCTCAGGTGGAGTACGATGGCCTAACAGGTCACATTGAGTTCAACAGCAAAGGCCAGAGGACCAATTACACCCTGAAGATCCTGGAGAAACACCCTGGAGGTCATAAAGAGGTCAGAGGTCACATGGGGTCAAGTGGAGGGAATACAAGCCTGAGCCACATCATGACACTGTTGGCAAATTATGAAGACTCCCTGAATTTTAAAGCAATGATTGTGTTCATTGCATTTTAAGAGACTTTGGGAATTGAGAATGTTTTGTGGGTAAACAAACAAGCAAGAATGGAGGATTTTACAAATGGAAAAGGGGTGGACATGATTTAGGGACAAGAGAATGGTTTGATGCCTGTAATGTACCAAATAGAGATGAATTTCTTCAACTTCAAAGGAGCTCCCCCACTCTTTATCAACCTGTCAGCTCAGTATCCTAACAGCCAATAAACACACAGACAAACAAAAGGTCGGGATGTCTGTGCGATCAGGTCAGCAGATGTGCATTGCATTGTACATATTTATGACCTTATTTAACCTCCTGAACCGGCTGGAAGGAGTCAGATCCTCCTCTATTGATTTAAACATTCATTTTGCAGTGATGATAATTTCGCTTTGTCTTGATTTTAGTATTTCTGTCTGCTTTTTTTTTTTTTTACCTTTACTCTGCATTTCTTTTTCTTCGCACCATTTTATTGATGTTTGTCCTTCACCTCCATCTGTGTTTCATCACAACACATTAGATTTCGTACGCCTTTAAATCATCCAATACAAACACACTTTTGTTCCAAATGCATTATGTGAAGAACAGAAGGGCTTTCTGTTCAAGTTAGTTTCTGCCACTCATGATTCCAGGTGTTTGGGTTCAAAAGATTTGAAGAGTATGAAGTACTGGCCTTAAGAGGACTGATTGCACTCAGGTTGTGTACTCAGTTTTGACTTCCGACCTAAACGACTCGAGGCTGTTTGACCACACTGGTCTGTTGTTTCTTTTTGTCTGTTTACGAGGCGTTTTACAACGTACAGAAGCGAGTGAATCGATTGTATGACAGTTTCCGCAGTCACACCCACGGTGTCTACATAGAGGAAATCGTCTCTTTCTACTCCTCATTTACAGAATCATGACGCAGCACAATATACTTACCGTAATTTAACATGGGGCGACTTACGACAAAACCCTCTGAACCAATTTCCGTTGTAAGTCAACGACCCCCCCTGTATTAAAATGCTTGCTTTATTAAATTCACATTTACCTTTCCCTTTTACATCACCTCTTCAACCTGGATGGGCAGATTGGCACCTGGTACTCCAACAACACTTTGGTCATGAACTCCACTTCCCTGGACCTCAATGCTTCAGAGACGCTAGCTAACAAAACTCTGATTGTCACCACAATACTGGTAAACATCCATTCTTTATATTTGCACACAAGCATTTCTAATTGGCTCCCCTCCTCCTTGGAAGCAGCTGCTGTACGCTGTCGCTTCTCTTCCAACAGGAAAACCCATACGTAATGCGAAAACCCAACTACCAGGACTATCGGGGTAACGACCGGTACGAGGGCTTCTGTGTGGACATGTTGCGGGAGCTGGCAGACATCTTGAAGTTCTCCTTCAAGATCAAGCTGGTCGATGACGGGCTCTACGGCGCGCCGGAACCCAACGGCAGCTGGACCGGCATGGTGGGAGAGCTGATCAACAGGGTGAGGGGGAAGGCAACAGCTCGCAATCACACCTTCACATTGTAAGATGTGTAGATGTGCCAACCAAATTAAAAATCAGTTGTGCAGAGTAAGTTTTGACACGGGTCATTAAACAGTTTTAACGGTTATATTAGAGATATGTGTGTTGTGCTTAATGCATCAACAGGACCAAACTGATTTTATTCAATGACCATGTGTCCTCCTTCACTGAACAGCAACTTGGGTTAGTTTTGTCATAAGCCACCAACAGATACAGTAAGTAGGAAACAATCAATTCTGTTTTGGCGTCTTGTAAATTTGTTCGAAGAGATTGGTGGTGAAATCTACTGTGTGATCTGTGTGTGTGTTATGAGATCCGAGCCAACAATGCTATTCTATTGTATGGGATAGCTCACAACGTTTGTTTGTGTTTATAGGTAAATAATAAATCCAGGCCAGTCTTCTCAGATATAACAGCAGAGATAGTGGATCTGTACAGGCGGAACGTTCACTTTGTCACAGAGGTGAACTCTGTCCGACTGAGGTGTGAGGCTTCCCAGGAAGTGGACGTTTGGGACGAACAGTTTAATTATAAACACAAACAAACGTTGTGAGCTATCCCATACAATGCATGCTGCACTGCGGTTTGTAGCATTGTTGGCTCGGGTCTCATAACACACACACACACACACACACACTTTTTGTTTTAGGCCTGGACCTTGTTGATGGTAATGGTGATGGTGGTGGATGATTGTGTTTGTGTGCATGTGTTTGCATAGGGATGGGTGTGTGTGGCGGAAACATGAAATTGGGAACACAAGCAGGTCATTAAGAGGCTAATCAACCGCCTCTCTTTTCACTAATTATACAGAGCTGTTCCAATTACACTCCAAGCATGAACACACACACACACACACGCACACACAAGCCAGCAGGTAGTCAAACTTTTATAGCTGGACTTTTTTTTCTCTCATTTGCCCCGATCTACTCTCTCTCTCTTTCTCTCTCTCTTTCTCAGACACACACACTTTGCTTTCTATAAGGCCTTGGATCAGAGGAAAGTGTGTAAAATTCGTCCAAGAGGTGTCTGTTTGTTAATCAATTTAGTGTTAATTAAGGAGCAGAAAGGCATCTGGGGTCCAGATAAACGCTCGGGCATGGATCCACTCTGTCTCTCTGTTGACTTAAAATTAATGAGATTATCTTTCAACTTTAATTTCACTCTACCATATTTATCCAGTAAGGTTAAGTCCTCCTCATATGTGAAACTCGAAAGAGTGTATTTAATGATGCTTTCTAAGTTTCTCAGGTTAAATGGTAAAAGACTGCTGCAGCGTCATTGAAATAGAAATACGTTAAAGATTATCGGTTGTTCAGCTTTTGAGCCATATATATATATATATATATATAGAAAGAGAGAGAGAGAGAGATAAACACCAGGTTTCATGCTAATCCAAGTAGTTAATGTGGGAATGACAAAAATATTTAAAAGAGACAACATTCTGCATTTGACCTGTATCCACATCCATCTCATCCATTGCAAATTTAAGTTTATCATTAAACCCTAAAAATGATCAGGAAATTAAAATTTTGGAGCATCATAAAAGATTTAATCCACTTACTCTCAGCTGAACTCATTTTTTCAGGTGCAAAACAAATAATTCAGCACCATTCTTTGTTCCCACAAACTGCTCTTGCATTTAAAATGTTATTAAATTCACACAACAGACTCCATTTCAGACAAAATCTCTCCACGTCAGGTAAACTGATTCTACAAGATATCATCTTGCCCTCCCGAAGCTATTTGGGTGTGTAAAACGCATCCAATACATTTTGGGAAACGATTATAAAAGGTCCCGTCAGTAGCTGGAGTGTGTCTTAGCGTCAAACTAGGCCAGTATGAAATCCATGATTTACTCACTCAGCCCCAGCAGGCACCATAGCTCTTATCTGGCAGTTTTAGTGCCATGTTGTCCTCTGGGACCTACATAATAACAACTTACTGTTAACTTGTGATGCATTCGGTAGCAACTGCCCACTCAACAATAACTTCAGCACAATAAAAAATCAATATTTCATTAAAAGCCTCAGAAGCCCTGCAAAGAAGGTTCACACATTAGGAACCAAAGGGGCCGCCTTTAAATGTGGCTGGCGTGTTTGAAATACTCCACTACTTTGTGGAAAGAGATGGATGTTTAATTGGAGACTGTTGGACTGTCTCCAGGTCAGTTTGATGTGCCACTGTATCAGTCAGCGCAGACAGTAATGGGGATCTGCACTTGTGTTCCAGCAGAGGGATGATTAACCTTGAAAACAAAAAAAAGACATGAAACACTGCAGGAGACCAACACACACCGGGGCCTGATTTTACTCGGTAACACAAATATTCTGTTCATGAAGAAAACGTATGTAGTGTCCAGGGTCCAGACCTCTGAGTGTCCCTCGAGATCTGTCCACTCAAATTCATTGCGGTGACATCATACATAATGTCCCCCTCCAAAATAAGGATTTTAATCTCCCAGAACAGGAATATAATCCAGATCTGAATTGGTGGAACATCATGAGATAAATATATGAGGTAGTTTTGTGTGGTCAGCTGGAGCATGCAGAGTGCTTTTTAACGAAGTTATTTATATTTTATGAGCAACGTCCACACCGGAAGCAAAATTGTGAACAGAAAGCCTGTTTTTTTGAGTCCTCCTGCAAATACACAATCAAAAGCAGCTGCAATTTTGCTGTTCATTTGATACTTGACTGACCCTGATGTAATGATCTTATAAATGCACTCCCTGTTTGAAAAATCAACGCAGCTCAAACCATCGACACGTTCCTGGAGGGAAAATGTAGTAAGCAGAAAGTGTGTCATTAAATAATTAACTGATTTATTCCTGAAGGCATGGTGTTTTCCCCCAAAATGTTTTCTGCTAATGCAATGTAGTCGAACTTGCCTGTAATTCACTGGAGGTTGTTCAGCTCATTATACGATAAATTAGGAGCCATTAGGCTGATAGGAACAGGAAAAACATTGTAATATTGCCTCTGTCTCCGTTTATTGACGTAACCACAGCATTTTTGGCCTGTAATCTGCTTTACCTGCACATCAGACAATTATAGCACTTGTTTCCAATACAATCTTTTCTTTTTCTTCATTTCCATTGATTTCTATCTTCTTTCTTACATGTAGTCTATCCCTACTTGACCCCATCTTTCTTCATCTGTCCCCCTCTTGCAATCATGTTTCCCAATCCCCTTTGCTCTCCGATGACCTTCTCCAGTGTTTTTGTTTTTGTTCTCCTCTGCTGTTGTTTCTTATTCGAGGAGGAGATGGTGGAAATAATACTCTTTCAGTTCTGCCTCAAATGGTTTTTCTGACACTTCACCAGTCAATCTAAATGTTTTCCCTCTTCTTCCATCTGTCTGCTCCATTATCCCTTTCTCATTTGCTCTTTTCATTTCCATTGGAAATCAGATAGAAGTAATACACTTTTTGTATTTTATATACTGATTTTATCCAACTGAATATTATGTTACGGTCCAGTAGGTGTTCATCTCTCTCTCTCTCTCTCTCTCTCTCTCTCTCTCTCTGTAGAAAGCCGACCTGGCTGTCGCCGGCTTCACCATCACGTCAGAGAGAGAGAAGGTGATCGATTTCTCCAAACCCTTCATGACCCTGGGGATCAGCATCCTCTACCGGGTTCATCTGGTAAATGCATCACTGCATCGTTTATTATGTCCATTTGCACTTTGGTGTCTCCTGGTCATGGCCAGTACCATTTATACTGTATAGCCATTTGAGTACGTAATCAGAATCGCTGCTGGTGACCCTCGTGGTGTCATGATCAAAGACATGACCCCCCCCCCGGTCTCTACAACATCTTTGCTAATCCACACTGAACAATACAGGGGTGAAACCATGCCCCCCCTGGCATGATTTTAAACAGCTTTTGAATTGATTTCCAGTTGATTTTCTCTTCTCAGAGTTGGCTATTAAATGGTTTAGGTCACACCAGCATAACAAATCCTTAAACTAAACAAGGGCTGGAAAAGGAGCAGAGAAACACAGGATAAACATATTGCTGGAAAAAAAATACATGTTTCATGTAATTTATTTCGAGCATCCAAAGAGGCTGAGCAGGAACTATTGGACATCTGAGTCAAGACGGTGTTATAGACTCCAAACAGGTAAAAAGACAAAAAGTTCAAAATAATAGCAGCAAACTAAATTAAAAACACAATCCATAATCAAAAACATGCCCCTTCTTGTTCTGATTAATCTTATAGACTTTGTTCCTCTCTGGGAGTTGTGAGAAAGTGACTCTGTTATCTAACTGGATCTGAAAATGCAGGTTGTTTTTTTGACTTCAGCTCTGCAACAAGCACATATTGAGAAGTTGCCCAGCAGGCTGCTTGCGTTCTTCCAAATTTGAGCTAAAGACGTTGAAACAATCCCCGTGGATTCCTCGGATCGACACATCTTTAACAAATCGAGCAACACACTTTGCACCTGTTGACATTTCCTGCCTCTTTCGCTCTGTCTGGCGGATGATTTGATGGGAAAACGCTGCAGCAACAACAGCAGCCACCTCCTCTGCTGGACTCCTGCTGCTGGAGGCAACAAGAGTCCAATGACAAGCTCAGGTCACTTAGTCAAACTGTGAGTTCAGGAGGTGGTGACGGAAAATGTTCCTGAGGCCGGAGAGATCATGCAGAGGGAGGAGCGCTGGTAGGGCAGATAAAAGAGCTGGGACACAGATAGAGGGCATGTTTCTCATCCTCATTTTGGAGGGAGATGGAGGATGATTCAGGTGAGGGAAGGTGATGAGAGCCCGACTTGAAAAATATGTCTTTTTCAGCCTCTGAGGGAGGATCGGTGACTCTGCCTCCCTGACTGGAATTAGAAACAGGGACTCGATGCTTCTGCAGCACCTGGGAGTGAGACACAGGCCTGCTGCAGAAACCGAAACAGGCCAACAGGGCGTTTCTGTATTTGCATAGCAGACGGCTCCATGTTTCCTACGATGAAAGTCAGAAATGGTCTTCAACATTGTTTGGTTTTTTTTGCTAAAAAGGAAAAAATAAGTGTGAAAAAGTTGTCACTGGGGACAGTTGATAATTTTAACTAAATGTGATAGAGAGTTTAGACTATGAGAACGTGACAGGGTGATGCGCCGATAACTTGAATGCATATCCTCCTGAGAGCCAGCCAGTTAGTATATCCTCTGTAGTGGACATTTGTCCAATACAGATGCCATGCTAACTGGCGGGCTGGGTCCCAGGAGGATATCATGAAATGAAATCTTAAAGAGTGCAGGGCATGCCCAGGGCACAATGGAGCATACATATATATACTTTTGATTGGTATATTGCATTGGGTATTTTCAGCAACGAATACCTGTATTTACTCTTAAATCCCATCTGCAGCATTCATTCATTCATTCATTTTCCAAACGCTTATTCCGTCATCGGGTCACGGGCCAAGCTGGAGCCAATCCCAGCAGTCAATGGGCGAGAGGCGGGGTACACCCTGGACAAGCCGCCAGTCCATCGCAGGGCAACACAGAGACAGACAATCAGCCACACACACACACTCACACCTACGGGCAATTTAGTGTCACCAATCAGCCTAGGCTGCATGTCTTTGATGGTGGGAGGAAGCCGGAGAACCCGGAGAGAACCCACGCAGACACGGGGAGAACATGCAAACTCCTCACAGAATGGCCGCAAGTCGGAGACGAACCAGCGACCATCTCGCCGTGAGGCAACAGTGCTTGCCACTGTGCCACCGGGCCGCCCGACCCCATATGCAGCATCCAATGTGTTTTTTTTCAGGAAGCGTCACGGCTTTACTCTGAGAGCAAAACCTTTCTGACCTGTTGCACAGCAGCATCGGTGGCTGGGGCTACATTTTTACATGCTTTTCTTCTTCTATTAGGTAGCTGCTAACTGCTGCTAGCTGCTAGTGGTAACTGATGCCACACACCACTCTATGTCGAGTGCTTCTCATCATTTCCTGCCAATGTTCTCTGTGAGCGATTGCTATTTCCAGCTGTGTATGCAAACTAGCAGGGCTGCACACGCAAACTGTGTGTGTATCCCTTTGTATGACACGTATTTATTTATTGCCGGTTTCAATTGGCGATGCGGAAAATAGCATTTTCTGTTTGCTTCACGTAATGTTAGCAATTTAGATTTGACACAGCACACCCATCCATGCACTGACAGAACGACGAAGGCTCAGTAACTTCGGGTTATTATTGTGCGACCAATATCTGTTTGACACTACTGGTTAGAACACCAACTAAACAGTCAGATAACATTACATTTATAGAGCTAATTAAACTTTGATTGTCCCAACTATGAGACACGACAGACCTAAATGCAGAATGATATTTAACTCTTCCTCGTTCAGTTTGTAGTTTAAGATCTCTTCGGTGTAAGGTTGTCACATTTCAGATAAATTGGGGGGGGCACTGAAAGGGGTGAGATAAGCGTATGAACTCATGAATGTACTCAATCAGCATCTGTATGTCAGTTTTCCTTTGAAGCCTTATTTACTGCGATACCATTGCTGTTTGATGCAATATTCTTATGTTACCTTCTTCATAGCTCTCCTAATTAAAAGCATTTTCTCAGGATTGAAGTAGGCGGCATTTGATCAGTCTATTTTGCACTGAAAATCATGCACCAAATGACTATTTTATGGGAGCATGCACAACGCCTGAAAAAGAAAATGCAGTTTACCGCCACCATGACTTTCTATCCTACAGATACAGATGCAAAAAAAAAAAGTCTGGAGCTCTATTATGCCACAGTTTTAATTCACAATCCCAGGACTGATGTGCTCAGCAGAGCTCTAACTGATTTAACTCCTTAAATCTGTCACCTCAGCTGCTGACAGCAGTTGGACCAGTGTGAATGTCCATTTGGTTAATAGCAGCAAAGGTTAATAAAACATGCATTTAATAGCAGTTGTCATTAAAACATAATGATGCATCTCCTCTGAGGACAGACTGATGATGTGCTGCAGTGTCGCTGCCTGCGGTTATTGAAGGTCTCATCAGTATTCACCTCCACCATCTGTCCTCCATGTTGGATCCGGTCCGCTGTTAGTGCCTCGATGTATTGACTCGGTGATCAGCCAGCTGCTTAATATCTGCATGGCTGAGACATCCTCACACTGAAAAATCATTCTCTTAAGTGTTTATATAATGGTTAAGTTGAAGAAGAGCACATTTTTACTCTCAGTAATGGCACGCAGCAGTGACTTTGGCTGTCACGCAGCAGAGCTGACAAGCTTCCAGAGATCCATTGTTTCCATCGGGAGGAGAATTTCATGCCCCCAGTCTGAACAGGTAGATTTAAACTCAGGCATCATAAATTTACTCTGCCAAAGCACCAAGGTTGCTGTTATACAACGCAGTATTGGTGATCATATTACACAGTAGATAGACTGGCTAACAGGGCGTGCTGAGGACACACGCACACACACAGGACCGTGGTCAAAATGAAAATGGTGCAAGGGTGTTGCTCACCCCCTGCTCTGTGTCTGTACATAATGTCCTTTAGTTTGGCATACTTTCAATTACATTTGCATAAATAAGTGAATTCATTCTGGAATTTCTGCTTGGCAGCCGTTGGTGGAAGACCAAGTATTTGGATATTTAAATGAAGTGAAAGTAGCAATTCAGGGTAGAAACACTCTATTGCAAATAAGTAGCATTAGAAAATTGACATTAGGGAAAGTACTCTTCATTCATTTTACCATTTCAGAGACAAATATCATTGGATCCACATAATGTATCATCTTATTTAACCATTTATTGGTTGCCCTTTTTTTTTAATTCCTTGGAATCCTTTTTTGTCTAAGTTCCTGTAATTGGTTTAAAGTCAGCAGGACTTACTTTGGAAAGAGATGTCATGTATTAGTGCATTCGATCTGAGATGTAGTGGGCCGCATGGAGTTTGAAAGTTTCTCAGAGAGCATATCCTTCCAACGACACCAACAGCAAACTCTTATATCATCAGCAGTGCAACCCCTAAACACAGCATGTCGACGTATTTACAAAAGCATTAGAATCACGGCAGTATGGTCGTGCAAAGCTGAAGCTAATGAGCCGCTAAAAGCGCCTGGTTGTATCTGCAATGCTTGTATTTCCTTATTTTGCAGTGTTGGGGAAATTTCTGCAGCACCAAGCCTTTGGTTGGTTGATTTGTTTCACCCACTTAATATCAATATGCAGGATGCGAGTTTGGACTATACAGGAGGCAAAAGGAGTAGCAGCCAAGTTCATTGCTGTCTATCATCTGATTTCTGTGGATGGATGTACAGAAAGCTGCAGGTTCAAAATCCAGCACTGTGACACCTTGCTATTGAAATTCAGCTAAAATAATATTGATGATCCAAAGGCAGACTTAAGGTGAGACGGGGAATATCCAGTGGTTTAATAAACCAAAATCTAAACGTCATGCAAAACATAAAAAAGAAAATTACATGCCTGTGTCATACACAGGAGAGCACAAAAAAACATGAGAGCAACAAACTGGAAGGAGATACGAGGACAGCATCCCCGTGACAAAGGGCAGAAACACCAATAAACTTTAACTGACCTGGTAGAATAGGCTCGGACGAAGAGGGGGCAAAAACTGCAATTTAAAATGTGAAGACAAAAGGAAAGCCAGATAACAGGATGTGAGGCGCAAAGAACATGACATGGAGACCCAAACAGGAAATGCGACTAACCACTGAACCGTGGCGCCGTCCTGCATGATTAAACAGAGCTTGTGGAGTTTACGGTATTTGTGCATCCATTCAGTTGTAGTTTATTCTGTGTCTGTGACTCGTTCATTCTAAACTGAAGTCATTTGCGATCACAGCTCACATCCGATCACAAGGATGTGTTGAAGCAATGAGTCCACAGCATGCAGAAATAACACAGATAGACATTCAGATAAATAATAGACACACTCGTGATAGATAATCCATTTCATTGTTGCTATCAAAATGTAAATATGACCTTTTTCCTTGTAACATATTTTGAATTTCATTTTCCCATTTTGAATTGCATTAGTAAAATTTCATCATCAAGACTTTCCTTTCGAGTTGCACATAACACGTGTGAGGTCATGCTCGTGAAACACGGGATATTGATATCAATTCAGGGGGTCGGCGACTTACGAATGCAATTGGTTCTGAGGGTTTTGTCGTATGCCGAATTGGTTGTAAGTCGGCCAATTTTAAATTACGGTAAGTATATTTTGCTGTGTCATGATTCTGTAAATAAGGAGTAGAAAGAGACAAATTCCTCTCGGTAGACATTGTGGGTGGGACTGCAGAAACTGTCTTGCACACGACTCACTTTCCGATAATATAAATATGTCCATGCTCCATCCTTACAAGGTTCGCTGGAATCCATTGAGATGAACAACAATACAAACAATCCTCCATATGTATGTTATTATTAGCCTCAACTGCAACCAATATTAGAGGAGCTACATGATTCTGTTTTTCTTTTTTTAATCAGCAGGTGAATAATTAAACCAGAAGTTAGGGCTCTTTAAAACCCGTGATGATGAATATAACATGGAATGACTTATGCATAATTATTAAAACTAGAGCTTGTTGCTGTTAGCATTATTATTAGCACTCTGGTGGCAACCCAGTGATGGGGTTGAGTCTATTGCTAAGTCAGATATTGTGTTTCTGACTGAGACTCTTCTTCAGGCTTTACAATATTATACTGTAATGAACCAAACATTCAAGCCTCTCTGCATTGGTTGCTCACTTTGAAAAATTGCTCTCTTACATTTTCTAATGGAATATCGTGGCACTTTTCTTCTTTTATGAATGTAATTTAATGACACTTTATACAGTAGAATACAGTCTTTGCAAAGGAAGTGGTTGTTGTATTTTTTATTTTAAAGAACTGTTGCATGTAAAGGGAAACTGACAAACAGGTCGTCTCAGGTCCACATAAAGGCTGTGAGGTAGAACAGTTTAATTTAACTTTAATGTCACTCATCTGATGAGACTAGGCTCAGCAATGCAAGTGATGTCATTGTAATACCAAGCCAACTCTGAAGGTCTTCCTGGTATTGGAGTGTTTAATTCTGTGGGATGTGTCTTGTGCCCCAAATGTTCTCCTAAATATGATTCATTCCACTGGAGAATGTCCATGTATACAGATAAAATGATGCATATGTAGGTCACCTTCTAATTAACGGCTCTCACTCCGTGCATCTTAAAGCGCAACCACCTGTCTCACTGGCAGGACTAGGACAAAGTCGGGTATCTGGTAACCTTGGTTGCCTAGGAAACAGAGCTGCTCCATCAGTGCTGTTGCTGTCAAATGTCCTCCCTAACTGAGAATGAATAAATTATTGTCAGAGAAGAAAGAGGAGCTTCCAGCAGGGAAGCACAGGCACCCAATAATCTGTCATCTACGATTAAGCATTCTAATCAGCCCTAAAAATAATAATAATGGTTTGTTGCACAACAAAGACAAGAGTAAAACCTAAATGTAAAAAAATGTAAATGTAAAAAAGGAAAACAAAAACTTTTTGTGCACAAAGACAAATACGATTGGCTCTTTTGTTTTCTACATTGTAATCCATATATTCTGTTCATGGAGTGGTACGTGCAACAGTTTATCATCTAGTTGGTTCTCCCTGAAGTTTCCCTCACGATAGCTCGTGCTGCACGGTTTTATCTGGTAAAGCCAATGACCAGAGGTCTCAGCCAAAACGATTTCAGTAGATTGTCAAACTTTAGAGGGGGATAGAGGCCCGGCTGACTGGCCTGGAGACGGGCGTGATTATGTCTGAATGGATCCTTAAACTGACATCATGTAATGCTGCATTTGTAATCATTAAAACTGTTTTTTTATTAGATAATATTTTAACAACAAAATAAATCACTAAGGCAAATGGTGGGGGGGGGGATTAGAGTGACATAAGAGGAAAAATTATCATTTGGGCTCGACATCGATGGAAATGCTAACAATAACCCAGTGTTTTATCAGATGCCCTGACTTTAAGTTGACTAAAAGCTGAATAAAAAAGTAATAAAGACACAGAACTGAGATGAAATGTCAAAGCAACTGACACAATTCAAAGTAACTGCACCTCCGCGTTTGATAAATATTGCAAAGATGGAGTTGTTCCAAGGCGTTTGGGCAAGAAGAAAGAAAAAAAATCTAATCAGTGTTTATTAATTAGTAAAAGATTATGTTTGAAGCAACACAGCTGGTACATTATACCAAACAAAATTTGAGCAAAAGCTGCTGCATTTTGATGACAAACACATCATCAGTCAAACATGTGATTGATTGCTGCTGCCTGTCATAATTTACTAACCGGTCTATTGAATAATAAACAGCTGTTTCATTTCTTAGCAATTAGTTTGTGCGGGAGTCTCACGTGTCTTTTCCGAGTAATAACACTTCCTCTCCCCAAACACGGCTGGCATCTCCTCGCTAGTGATGTCAGAGCTCCTCGTACTCCTGATAATAAACTGCCGTCTCTCGTATGGAGTGAAAAGCACTCTGATAAAATATTGAGCACGAATGATTTTGTGGAAAGAGCAGACATAAATATACACTGTTCAACACCAGGAGGCAAAACACACTGACAAACACGATGCCGCTTCGCTAATGTGTGTGCACAATTCAACAGCTTGAGCAATTAGAAAGATTATCATCTTTAAATTTACTTAAATTGACGCTATTTACATACATGCTAGATGTGTGTGTTTGTAATAAAGCCCTTTAGGCTGGCAGACGTAATTGTCTTGCTTTTAATTTCAGCAGAGCTGTCAGATTTAACGTGACTGCATTGTCCTATAATGAGCTTGAACACATGCAGATATGTGTTGTATTCAACTATATAATCTCAGAATCCTTATTCAAATCAAACATTGAATATCTTTTATTTTTTTTGCACTGATCGTTTGTACAACGCTACCAATTACTTCACACTGGAACAAGATCACCTCTAGCAAAGACGGGAATCTAATTTGGTCTCTTCAAAACTTATTTTTTTCTTTCTTTAATTGACAGTGTTTATTATGGGATACAACAGGGTTATAGAATATAGTGGGTTTTGTAATGGAGGTCAGTGTAATGTATTTAGCATGCTAAAATATACATGCTTTTATCTGGTCATCATAGCGGTTCTATTGCGTGGTGAGGCTGTTGCTGTGAGGTGTGACGGTGGCTGCCTGTCGAATGAACTGCCTCTACGCCTACGTGGGAAAGAAATGAATGTGACGCCTACTCAGCAATAATAAACCAGAAACCACTCAGAGAGAACATACTGTGACTCTGCCAGTGGGACGTACCATTAAAACGGGAATAATAGGAAAAAAGTTGAATCACAACAAAATAACAGTAATTTCACTATTTTATGTTCCCATAATTTAAGATTGCTGACACACATACGTGATGTCATTTTAATAAGATTTGCCTTGCAAAAATTAAAAAAAACGACTTCTAGAATTTTTAATCACTGCCAGTTTTCAACTAAATATGATTTCTCATAATGGCAGGTCTATTTCTGCCGACAGCCTTTATGTGCTTTGTGAGACCAGCAGATGGTCTTTATCACAATTCACTGCTGACGGCTGGGGACACGAGGACCCCTCTGTGCTAAACTGCAAAACCTTTCATCTTGAATTTAAAACATGTTTAATTTAACCAGCCACCAGACACTCGCCAACAAACACCCCCCTCCAAGGTCCTGTTTTCAGAATTTGGAAGTTTTCTGGTAATGTCAAACTGGGAGAAGACTGCTGCTGGATAGACCCAGAATCAGAACATCTTGTTTCAATCAGTGTAAATAATTCAAAATGATTTTTAACCTAATGGTAGGTTTTGTTTGTGTATTTCAGGGCCGTAAACCAGGTTACTTCTCCTTCCTTGATCCGTTCTCTCCGGCTGTCTGGCTCTTCATGCTGTTGGCCTACCTGGCTGTCAGCTGCATCCTCTTCCTTGCTGCCAGGTAACACATCTGGATGTGCGAGTGTCGTTGGCTGGTGGGGAGGGGGAGGTACGAGCCAAAGCATAGAAATCAATAATAGATTACCATACCGATAGAAATAACGAACATCTGGCTTTGTCTCCAGTGGGAAATGCTGGATTCTTCTGGATCAAATTCTTCAAGGTTCTGACGTCATCACAGATCTATAGAGATATTGGGGAGACATGAGCAAACATTTTGAACACACCTAACTGGCGCTAACAGGTGGATGCTGTTGTGGTGGGGCTGACGGCACTTAATTTGTTTGATATCACTCTGATTGGGGATGATAGAAGGACGTTTGACACACTGGTGCAGAAATTGTTCCCATCCATTCAAAAAAGGACTCAAATATTGATCAACAAGCATTTTCAAGTACCTGCCTCAGTGTTGAGGGTTGATGTTTTTAATACCTGCACCAATGCAGCCTGTAATGGGAGTTGATCTGCACCATGTGACCCAAGAAACCCGAGCCACTGCCACCAGATTACCATGACATGGTGCTGATCCTGCTGCTGGGGGGTGGTAGACTGTGTTCCACAGTCAGATGGGAAGGGATCGGAAGTCGAGATCGGGTGGATGATGGACTATTGCAAAAAAGTATATATCTGAATCTTATTAATTAACAAGTGCAGGTCTCTCTACCACCTCTTGCTTTCTGCTTGTAATTGTATATGTTTGCACATTGCATTTTTATGCTCACATATTAGCATGACTATTGAACTCCAGTCAAGCAGTTAAAATCTCAGCTTGTTAATGCTTCCTTTGAAACAATAATGCATGAAAAAAAAACATCTTAATAGTTCAGTTAATGGACCAACAATAGAAGACAAACATGCTACAACAAGCAGAGGCCCCCTCATAGAAGAGGCATCATGATTGCTTCATGTGTTAATAGAGGACTTTTGTGACTCTTCCCCCCCCCCCAGACTCAGCCCATATGAGTGGTACAACCCTCACCCATGCCTCCGGGAGCGACGGGATATCCTGGAGAACCAGTACACGTTGGGAAACAGTCTGTGGTTCCCAGTGGGCGGCTTCATGCAACAGGGCTCAGAGATCATGCCCAGAGCTTTGTCCACGCGCTGCGTTAGCGGAGTCTGGTAATCTATCTATCTATCTATCGATCTATCTTGATCCAGATTTAAACTTTGTGCAGGGAAAACTGGATCAAACATTTATTTAAGACGATGTCAATGCTGTTTAGCAAGTTTTACAAACAAAACAAACTTCTAAATTATTTAGTGCAACAATTAACCAGAACCAAAGGGACAGAGAGCACATTATTCCTCTTTTGGCCCCTCTGCACTGGCCTTTCTTGACATTTAGAAAGAAATTCAAGATCCCCAGAGCTCTTAATGGGCCAGCACAAAGCAGCATTGCTAACTCCATTTTCGACTAATAGCCTTCAAGGTCATCTGCTGCAGGATTGGAAATGAGCTAACTAAATATTTTAAAAGAAAACTGCAAACTTATCAGGACTTAACTTATGACTCTGCTTCCAATCACTTGTGTGTCACCCAACACTTCTCACCTCTTAAGGTATATTTTTACTTCATATATTCTCTCTATACTATAACTATTTACATCCATATTTTTGTATCTCGTCAGCCTTTTGTTGTTTTTGATGAAGCAAGTGTAAAAGACAATTGTCTGAGAATGACACCAATAACCTGTTGACCTTTAGACATTAATAAATGATAGTCTAACAATTGCAGAGCTGGATGATGATGACCCTTAATTATTAATGTTTTTTTATTACTATTAGTATTTTTATTTGACATTTAAAGTAAATATGTTTTTTGTATTGACATGCCACAGACTGCTCTACAGCACCACTGCAATTTGTTTCGGTGTTTCTGTGTGCCTTTTATGGTTAATAAAAGAGGATAAATTGTCCTTTGTGGACGACATGTAACGCAGTCCCATATGCGCTGCCCTACATACTAGAAAATTAGTTTGCCCCAATGTGCTTCTGAATGGTAAAAAAGAAAAGTTAACAGTTACAGTCTATTTTTTTTAGATGTTTTTATTACATAGGTAATAAAAGAAACAACATACTACTTCATCATAAACACATAATTACACCACACACACTGCGCTCTACAGTTTGATTTTATGAATGACAGTTTGTTTACAATTTTATTCTCTTGATTAAAGAATATCAAAAATATGAATTCAATTCAATTTATTTTCATTTCTATAGCGCCATATCATGACAGAAAGTTATCTCAAGGCACTTCACAAGTGTTGCAGGGAAAGGCCGGCGTTTTTATTTGAATTAAATTTAATAACGGAAAATTATTGATCATCCAGGATTTAATGTCCTTAAGGCATGTTTCAAGTCTATGATAATTTAAGAATTAGTTATCGCAGAATTCTCATTGGAACTCTGAAAATGATGGACCCATGCAATTATGTGTTTGTATCATTTATTTGTTGCTGTTCACAATGTATTTCTTTCTATTCATTTTATTGATTTTGCTACATTTTGTTCAGCCAAATGTTCAGCCTTTTTGATTGTGTTTTCTTGTGACTAGATTTAAATTGTTACTGCAGGCGCATTGTGTGACTGTTACTTTTACTTTAGTTTACTTTTTTTTACTTGTTACTGTCCAATTTTGGCTTTGGTTTAAGTGTTTAATGTTTCCACTTTGGCAGCGTCAGCAGCATCCACAGCCTCTGAAATACAGCTGTTAAAAGCAAATGGGCTCAGTCTTCCTCTCCACTCATCTCATTTCATCTGCTCTCCGCCCATCTTCTTCTCTCGTCCCTCATATCCAGTAGCCACTGCCCAACAGATGGTGGAGGGGCACTGGGGGGACTGGGAGAGTAATCAGCATCTTTTCTCTGGCAGTTCCCGGCCTCCTCGGACTATTAATGTGATAAAAACTCCTGATGGCTATAACGCACACTGCAGCATGCCGACCTCTGTTCGTCCAGATGACTGACTGATTTTCTTTTTGTTCTGAAGGGACCCAGATCAGGATAGTTGGTGTAACAAAGGCTTTTTTTTTTTTCACGCAGCCTTCATTAGGTGCCTCATAAAAAGAACAGTTAATACGTTTGATGTAAAATCATACAAACAGCTACTCCTGCATGTACTTACTTAAACAGACTGTTCCACTATCCTCTAATCTCATACTTTCACTTCTGTTTGGCACCGTGTCTCCCTTTCACTCCCCCCCCCCCCCCCATCTCACCCAAATCCCCTTGCTCATCACTTCCCTGCAGTGGAAATGTCCTGCTCCTCCCTGCTGCTGCCAGAGGTCAGGTTCAGGTTGACGATTCTTACCTAAAACTCCCGACGCCTCCTGCAGGGCTTCCCATCTGTCTCGCTCCTGCTTTTCTTTTGTGGCTAAAAATGAAAGGAACGATAATAGAGTTGATTCTCAGGGCAAATGAAGGTTAAAGTTCGTCATCTTCTCTGTTCTTCTCAGGTGGGCATTTACCCTAATCATTATCTCGTCCTACACGGCAAACCTGGCGGCTTTTCTCACCGTCCAAAGGATGGAGGTTCCCATCGAGTCTCCGGATGACCTGGCCGACCAAACCAACATCCAGTACGGGACCATTCATGGAGGATCCACCATGACGTTTTTCATGGTGAGACAAATTTGAGATATTTTAAACCAAATTATCAGCTGCATCAGTGCAATTTTATAATGATGATGACATTACGATATCCATTTTAGCATCCAGCTTTTAAAGACATGTTTTCTTGGTGTTTCACAGACACGTCAGCAGAGGTAAACAGTTAATACACGGAACAAACAACTGAAAAACGATGTGCCAATTAAGAAGCAAAATAAAGGAAACCTCGTTTTGGGTTTCATGGGCCTTAAATCCTAATTGAGAAAAGAGATTAAAATAAGGTTCCCTATCTGCTGCCTCCATCCCGCTCTTCCTCCAGAACTCGCGGTACCAAATATACCAGCGGATGTGGAACTACATGTACTCCAAGCAGCCCAGCGTGTTCGTGAAGAGCACAGAGGAAGGCATTTCCAGAGTTCTCAACTCCAAGTACGCCTTCCTGATGGAGAGCACAATGAACGAGTACTACCGCCGGCTCAACTGCAACCTCACACAGATCGGTGGACTGCTGGACACCAAAGGATACGGCATTGGCATGCCTCTGGGTGAGTGTAGCAGGAATCGGTTTGAGATAACTAAAGGAAAATAGCGTCGCTTTTCCTTTTATTCGGACAAGGCAGATTAAAGGCGATAACGCAGCTTTTTACTGTTTGTTATTAATGATCCATTTGAGCCCTGGTCCTGGAACAGCTCCCATCTGTGAAGCGCCACTGATGTTACACTGATATTACACTGATGTTAGGTCATCCATCCTTCCATTTTCTTGTAGATAAGACGATCGTGCCATCTATATCCGTTTTTCTGGTTTCTGCACATTGTCATTTAATTCATTTATGTATTCACCATGTATGTTGAGCACTGGTTCTCATTTACAATGGCGATCTGATACACCAGCATGAGACACTGGGGGTAAGGTGGGTGTTGCATCTTACCCAAGGACACAACGGAGACTGGCGGTGATAGAGAGGGATTTGAACCACCGACCTTGAGATTATTGGATGATCCACAACTTTTGGATTCAAGTTTAGTCATTTCCTGCTGTTAAAATATTAATGACTGATAACACTAATTAATAGTGAACTTAAGGATGAATGGCTGTGGTGCTTCTGCTGAACAAATTTTCACTTCATAAGCAGTCGCCAAAAAGAATGTATATTAGCCTTTGTTGTGACTGATATTCCAGATTAAAATCCCCCTTTGAATCCCCAGGCTCTCCGTATAGAGACGAGATCACTCTCGGCATTTTGCAGCTGCAGGAGAGCAACAGGCTGGAAATCTTGAAGCGACGCTGGTGGGAGGGAGGACAATGTCCCAAAGAGGAGGACCACCGAGCTAAAGGTAGGAAAATAGCAATGTTAGCCTGCTAATAACACCATAGCAATGGAGATGACACTGATTGTGTGTGTGCCATCTGAGTTGAAAATGGTAGTTTGCTTGTCAAGTTGCCCAAAACTCAAGTTGCAGCTGAGGCAGAAAATAGTTTGCTCTGACTTTAAGAGGCTGCACATCATGTTGACATGATGATGGTGTCAGGTGAATATATTTTTTTCTATTTTATTATCGAAAAATAGAATTTTGCAGTGCGAAATATTTACACCCCTAACCCCTAACACAAACACTTAAAAATGTTTTCTACATTACATTTTCCTCTCTCCACCGCACAATTCCTACTTTACTATTTCTTTACAAAATAAACTCAAATAATTGTCAAATAATAATAATCTCATTGAGGTTCAAAACAAAATAACTTTGTTTAAATCTGAAAAAAAACAAAAATAACAAAAAAAAATAACAAAACCTTTCACCAAAATCTAGGGTAAAATATATTTGACAAAAGTGCTCCCCTCACTAAAATTGTCACCTAACTTATCTCTATTTAAATGAACTTGCACCATTTGAATGTCTTTTGTTTATGATTTAAAAATTTTCCAGAACTCCTCATTCCTTTTTTCAAAATAGGCCAGCTTCCTTCTGACTCTGGCAGCAAACCTTGTTTGGCTGAGGACATAGTTCAACAAATTTACATTCACACCTTTCATTTTCTCATTTTTTAATCATACTTATTTGCCATTTGTTTCTTTTAGTTTTGTAAAATACCCCTAAAGTTCCCTGCATTCATGTTTCTACTTCCACCTCCCGCACGTCACACTCCTTCCTCACACTTGCATCCCCAGATGAATAATCATGGAAGTGATCAGTCTTCTTCCACAGAGGAATATGAATGCTATGATATATGTAGTCATGGGCTGCGGCCTTCTGCATGCAAATATTTTGTCCTTTCATTTCCCCCTTACACATGCAGAGCACACACGAATGACAGTTACTGAATATCTCAATATCAGCTTGTGCATGCATTACATGCATTGAATCACCAACTCTGTTCGTGCACTGAATAAGTTCATTTCAGCTGGGGCTTATGCCTGGAGTCTTCTCAGCAGGAAAAGCTAAGGATATTGCCTTTGTTGGTTTCAGATGATTATACATTTTTTTTGATTTATTCATGCTTCAAACTAGTTGGTTTTTTTTATTTTTTGGTCAATGAACTGTATTTCCTGCATATTTAGAACTGGATTAAATGCCATATGTATTAAGTTACGTTGTGTACTTGGGGCCATGCAACTGCACGATGGTCGTTACCTGGCTTTACTGATTTTGACAATGAATTGTGTGCGGAAACCTCCCATTATAGCTCCCTTAACGCAAAGCCTTTTCCTCACGGCTCTGCCAATGTTTGCCGAACTATGTGAATCTGAATCAAAGAAGATCCACTAGTGACTAGTCAGACAAGACTGACACCAGGAGCCGCGTCGCTATCCGGGCTGAAAACGATCAATAGCTTTTTCTTTTCTTTTTTTCCCTAATGAGCAGACTTCATTCTGTCTTGTCTCCTGCTTGCTTTTTATTTCGTAAGATGTAAACTGAGACGTAAAACATGAAGGCATTCCATCTGATGCAACAGGGGCTCAATCACGATATCATCCATTACGTCTTGGTTTTCTGTCTGTCTTTTGTCTGCGTCCACATCGATCGTGGTGTCTGAGCTTTCTCCTTCACCGTTTCCGTTATTGACCCACAAAGGCCCTTCATGTTTTGTTTTTTTCTTCCCCTGATGTTTCTCACTGTAACAAATTAAGATAGAATCTGTTCATTGACTTTCTGATGATGAATATATTTATTAGATACAATGTTAGAGTACAAGTACAGTCACACCGTAGCATGTATTACAGTACAAATACAGTCAAACATCCTGTCTAAGAGGAGCATTTCAAAAAAGCCCTTGCGGTCTTGTTTCCGTTGAAAGTCCTTAGTACATAAATCATCGACAATTAACAATACAAATGTAACAATACAAATACAAATAAAACCAAGGAAATCATGTTTTTAAGAGCTGATCATTACAGTTGAGTCCGGTGACGGTGAGTATCGATCAGCTACTTTGTCATGTATTGAAACAGATTTCTTCATTTCCAAGACCACACAGCATAATTATCTGCATCTGTGTGAAGCCCTAGAATTAAAATCAAGCCATTAAGCCAGTGTTAAAACCACTTAAAACAATTATAGTGTATTTTTGCTACTGATATAACAATATAAAATGTGTGTATTGCTCTGGGTCCTCACAAAGATTGGGAGGACACACCCTCTGGGTGTTGTGTAATGAGAGATCAGGAAGTAATGCAGTGGTGTGCTATTTTGGAAAATTCACAATATTTAAAGGACATTTACTTTAAAGATTATAATATTCTGTTTTTTCCCTCATTATTAAATAAAAAAAATGTCACTTATTCTAGCATTATTTTCATCCACTGCAGAGGTGCATCTAGTTCCGTGACAAGATCATTTGATGTCACCGCCTTGCTGTGTCTCAAACTGCATATCCTACCATGTAGTAAATCTACACTGTGCATGCTTATTTGCATTGTCTGTGGATTTTGATCATGGAGTGTTTTTTTGAGATGCTGTTATGGCGCATTTATTGGAAATGAATGCAGAATTGGACTGTGAAACCACTTAAATAGTCAAATATAGCATTGATTGCAATCTCCAGTTCATGCGTGACTTGTATTTATTTTGTCGTGCTGTTGTTCTCTGCACTCTTGGACACCATCAACACAAGATTGAACAAATTTGCGGCCTGTATTTTGACATTTATCACAAATCTAATATTACATTTCAGTGTAGCATATCATATCGTTAATGTACAATGTAAAATGAACTATGATGAAACATAATAAAAGACAATGTTAGTAGCTGCTGGGGAGAAGGAGAGGAGGCGGCTGAGCTGAGGCGATGGCTGTGTGGGAGAGTGAGGATGAGGAGGAGGAGGAGGAGGAGGAGGAGGATTTTACTCCTGCTTCGTACCTTTGCTATAAAGTTAAGAAACGCGGCAGGAAAGAGAGGCAGCTTAAGTGGTCAGCTGTCTTTGAATGAGGGGTCTGTATATTACTGTATATTACTGTACATAACACTATGATACTTAATTGCACAGTGAGACTGTATGTTACTGTAATATACTGTATTACTGTACAGTTACTGTACACCATTATGAGTTACTATACGTTACTCTGTATTACAGTAAATCTGAGGAAAAGACAGGTGCTGAGGTTCCCCATCGGAGTGACCAGGTTGGATAGGATTAGAAATGAGACAATGAGAGGGACAGCGAAGGTTAGACGTTTTGGTGATAAAGTCAGAGAGGACAGACTTCGTTGGTTTGGACATGTCCAGAGGAGAGACAGGGACTATATCGGTAGAAGGATGCTGAGGAGGGAGCTGAACAGGGCTAGAGGTCGACCCAGGAGACGATACATGGACGTAGTGAGGGAGGACATGAGAGTGGCTGGTGTTGGGAGGACGATGCAAAGGACAGGGTGAGGTGTAGAAGGTTGGGTTGCTGTGGCGACCCCTCACGGGACAAGCCCAAAATACAGTAGTAGTAGCCTCTGTGTTACAGTACATTTCAGTATGTTTCTATGTATCTGTGCTTCTCAGGTCTCGGCATGGAGAACATTGGTGGGATTTTCGTGGTCCTGATCTGCGGTCTCATCATCGCCGTCTTTGTGGCCATCATGGAGTTTGTGTGGTCGACGCGCCGCACCGCAGAGACGGATGAGGTAAACCTTTACCCTCCTCCTCTTCCCCTCTCGTCTTCCTCCTCCCGTCCTGCCCCTGGCCTCAACCTCAGCCCAGACACCACAGTAGGTTATCTTCCAGTGTGTGTGTGTGTGTGTTTACATTGTCAAACTGTCTTAACCAATGGTTCATCGAGAAAATAACTTTCACTTCAACCACTCCTGTTTGTGCATTTAAAAAATGAATTATTCTGTATACTTGCCGGGTTTTGCGATTGTTCAGCCTCTACCTTCACATGAAGCTTACTTTTTTAAAGCAATGGAGACTTTTGAATGTGCTCACACATAATCTGAGACATTCTATACAAATAATAATCCTACTTTAATCTAATAAAATAAAATAAAAAATTGTGTGGGGGGGGGGGGGGGGGGTTGGGCGGCGACCGTAGCTCAATTTATACGGACTTGGCTTGGAGACTGGAAGGAGGGCAGTTCGAAACCAACCATGTGAAACGTGGACTGACGGTTGGAGAGGGGCCAGTTTGCCTGGGTGCTAACGAGGTGCTCCTGAGCAAGGCACCAAACCCAAGAAGTTACTCCCTAGGCGTTGCTAGGTGGCTTATCCTCTCACTCCACCAACATCTTCTCCCCCAACTTGCATGTCTGCAGGCCCTTTGTGTGTGCGTGATCAAGGCCCGCACATGTGTGTAGTCTGTTTGTATAATTTCCCCACAAGTGATCAAATAAAGTAATTCCGCATCTTCTAATAATAATTATTGCTAAAGTGCTATATGAGTACTGGCAATATTTGTTAGACATAAATTATCTAAAACCTTCAATTAGTAATATTATTACTCAACAAATAATCAACCACCTGGAACTCGTAAATATACTGTATATATATAGATCCTCATCAATTTTTCACATGGTGCTGTAAATATGGATTATGATTAGAATGTCAAAAATATTGCAGATTTAAAAAAAAAAAGTAAATGTGAACGAAAACTTTAAAAAACGATCCCTGTGTCTCCTCGAGAGCTACATGATTGCTTTGATTTACATTTTATCGCTCTGTTTCAGACAGATAGCTTTTCGGGCTTTTGGGCTTTCTCTTTGGGAAGCCATATTTTTTTTGTGTTAGTTGTTTCGGTGACTTTGTTTGAAAATGTTTTTGTCTATCTGTTTTTGGCTTTCTCTTAGGTCTCTGTTTGTCAGGAGATGCTGGCAGAGTTTCGAAACGCTGTCTCGTGTAAGAAGAGCTCTCGCTCCCGTCGCCGGCGGCACCTGAGCAGTGCTGGTGGCGGAGTCCTGCGGCACCCGTCCCGTCTTGCTCTAGCTGCCCCACGGCCCATCCGTCTGGTCCGCGAGATGCGTCTCAGTAATGGTAAAATGTACAGCGGTGCCGGCCCACTGACAGGCGGGTTGGCAGGTCTCGGGGGAGGTATGAGTGTGGGCCTTGATTTGGGCCCAGGACCGCAAAGGCTACTGGAGGATCCCCTAGGCCCCAACGCCACCACCAGCACGCCACCTCCTCCTCTCCCAGCATCAACCATGGTGGCTCCTCCTGCACCCCCCCGTAGCTTCCTGCAGGCCTGCAGCCACGTTCGAATTTGCCAGGAGTGTCGGCGGATTCAGAGTCTGCGGCCAACCACTCTCACCCCTCCACCACCTCCTCCCCTATCTTCGTCCTCCTCTGCTTCTTCGTGCTCGCGGCTCCCTCCCACTGTTCAGACACCAGGTCACCACCACCACCACCACCACCGCCACAACCTGCCCCACCTCCACTACCACCACGGCTCCATGTCACTGCCTCGCCTCCCGCCGCCACCACCTCCAATCCCAGCAGATAGAGCTGACAGCGACGGGGCGATGAGGAGTCCCAGACGGACCAATACCAAACCCACACCACCACCTCGCCCGATGATCCCACCCAAGACGCCGACACGACCTCCAACAGACTTACTGGTTGGGCACAATTAAGTGGAGGGCGACTTTGTGAGGCATCATTAGAGGGATCCAAGGTTGTGGGGTTGAACATTGTGGGAACGTTTGGGCCCCAGCAGCACCGCTGGGTCCATCCAAACCCCCCGCTGGTTTGGATGGTTTGTTGAGTACAGAAGGTCAGCACAAATGACTCTTTTGCAGGGTCATTTGTCAAAACTAAGTAACCTTTGCTCAGTGGATCATACCAGTAACATTTCCAGGTGGGTAAACAAATGAATCAATTCTCGATTGATACATTTTGGATTAAACCAGCTGAGAATCATTGGCTCTCCTGCTTCATTGAATCATCACGCTCCGTGGAAAGAGAAAATGACACAGAGAGACTGTTTGTCAGCACTCTGACGTTTTACTGTTTGACTACACGAAAGCAGGTGTTTGCACTGCGGAGAAGGACAATGGCAGACATTATCTGAGCAGCTGTACAGCCTTCATAGTCATCTGTCAATCGTTTGGACATCTGTGAAGGATGAAGCCTGACAACCTTGACCTGGCGCATGGAAAACTGACCAACCGGTGCTGGGAACCACAAAAGTAGGAAAACAAATACATCAGTACTCCCCTGAATTCTACGAAGCAGCGCTGGGACAGTTCTATCCCATGTACTTTCAAATACGCACAGCAAGACATCCATAAATGTGAAAGTAGTGGAGCGGAACGAGATAAAGAAAATGTTTTCTCAACCAATTTTTGTGCCAAAAATTGCCTGGTGAGTCAGACTCTGATTGTGGGGTTCATCTTTTTCAATGTTTTCGGTAGATCAGAAATATGTTTTTTTTTTTTATGTTTGTTTGTTTGTTTTTGCATAAAGGTACAGCAAATTATTCTGGAGAAGGATAGCTGATTGTTGAGAGTCATTCCCAGTTACATGAATAAATGTCAAACGCTAAACTGGTGGTGAATAATTGGTTCATTCACTGTCAGAGCAAATTCAATTTGTCAGTTAAAAATAAGCCAGCTCAGCATTTGTTTTATTTTATTTTTATGGCTAATTCATGTAATTATTTATAAGAAGGACGATAAAATCAGAAATGATCCATTAGGACACAGTGGCGCAGTGGGTAGCGCTGTTGTTTCACAGCAAGTGAGTGTGAATGGCTGTTTGTCTTTTGTGTGGTTTCCTTGAAGGGAAAAAGATGTTAATGAAGGAGAATTCCCAAATTTACTCTTGAAAAAAAGGAACCATGAGTCAACCTCATGACACCACAGATGCAATGAAATTTTAACTGGATTGAGGAGTCAGGAAATACTTAAATGTTTCAGCTCAATCATAAGCATCCAGTCATGAGAAAACAATAGCATATTCTTACAATAATGGTAATGTTTTATTTGCTCATTTTATTCCTTCTATAATCTTGCTGTGTTTCATCTTTTCAATTTAAAATGTGTAAAACAAATCATTATGATATAAAAAATTAAAACATTCTAAATTATATGAATGGGTCATGAATCAAAAATGCACCTTTTGAATTAAAATAGACACCCTAAATCAGCCGGGCTGGGGCTTCCCCTATTTGACCATAGCCGTAGAACCGACCACACGGATGACCTGCTGGGATCACATGGCAGCGTGCCTCAGGTTGACTCATGCACCTTCCTCAGTGCTGGTTAAAGTTACCTGAAAGCCACTTGCTTTTCTTTTCGGTCAGCCCTCTGAGAATGACACTCAGTGATGCGCTATCTGCATCCAGAATCTCCAACTTCACCTTCAGTGTTTTATTTAAGCCTCCCCCGTGTGTTGCGTTTACAGTAAGAGTCGCTTCCGATATGCAAATTGATGAACTAATGTGGCCATTTAAAGGTTGGAAGTGGAGTCTTGACTTATTGCGTCTTTGAGTTCTTTATTTTCGGTAATAAAAGTACCATGATATGGCTTAGATTTTATTTTTTAACTTTTATAAAATGACAAATCATATCGGTTAGTTTTCACACAGTCCCTGAAACATTGCAGGTGTTTTTATGTGAGGTCAATGTTAAAGCTGTTAAAGTGCAGGCTGTGATTTCTATTAGTCCGTGCAGGTCAGACATATTCCGAACACACACACACACATATTCACCGGTAAACTTGGAGGAAAATAAAAATAATTTGTAACTGGAATTGCCTTCCTGTCAGCGTGTCCAACTTGAGTATTGCTTGTTCCATTATTTATTTTATTTATTTTTTCCATTCATGGCACCTTTTAAATTGAGTTCAGAACTCACTTGTCAGCTGCTGCGGTTCTCCAGAATCTATACACCAATAACTCTCATTGACCGATGACGTGACCTAAGTGCTGGTGTTGACTCTGAATTCCGTATGTAATTGCAGAGACGTGTCTGCAGGGTGCCTGCAGGGTGCCTGCAGGGTGCCCGCTTAGAGGAGCCACATGTAAAATGGTTCCTCCACAGTTTTCATGGAAAACTGAACATTTGATTTGTTAACAAGCAGTGCCTGTTTTATTTCGGGGGTTTTTTGCTTTCATTTTTGCATGGAAACGGTTTAATAATTGGCCAGCAGCATCCAATAATAAGCGTGTGTGTGTGAGTGTGTGTTTCATCATACTGTCTGCTGTTTCATTTTTATTTTGCTCCTCTCTCACATTGGTACCAGCAGCTCATCAGTAGGACAAAGACCGCCGATGGATATGATTCTCATTATTATTGATATTGACATGTGGGGTGACTGTAGGAGGGGATCAGCCCTCTGATGTTCAATATATAGACACACATTTGGAATAAAAAAAAAAATCAATGTACCAAAAATATTATTTGGTGAGTTTTTATTTATTCTAACCCCTGACTTTTTGCGCTCCTGCACAGTCAGAGGTTTGTGTTCTGGTTGTTCAGACGTCAGGACGAACTGACGGGATGCAAACTAGGTAAGTTTTTGGCTTGATTTATGGTAAGTTTAATGACATAGATCTGTCTAGGTGACAAACAAATACCTGTATGGGTCAGTTTGCTCATCTCCTGAGCTGATCTGATCAACGGTGCTTCAACACACTGGAAAAGTGAAAAGACATTTGGCACAAAAAGGAAGGAATAACGCATTGTTTTAAATATTCAGAATTGTCCATCTCTAATAATCAAAACTAAATCATAGTTTCACTAAACATTGTACATTTAATAACCATGAGAAATAGATGTGCTTGTTTAATTCATAGTCTCTTGGCGCCATCTAGTGGATTCATACAAATTGTCTCCAATTCAGAAGATCATTTTTCTCAAGTGAACAGATTACAATTCCCGAGTGTACTGCATTTTTTTAAATTTAATTCTGTTTGTCTATCTGTTTTTTTGTTACACATAATAACCTCATCATAATACTTTTTTATTTATATCATACCCGAGTTCTTTGAATATACCATTAACATTACTCTTAGTAAGACCTATGGTAAAATATATATTTTAATATTTGTATGTATTGTCATAGTGCTTAACTCTATAACAAAATAAAACAAATGTTCACTTGGTTCGTGTACAAAGATAAAAAGAGATCTTGTCACGGCGTCGTGTATGGCGGTTTCCGTAGTGTAGTGGTTATCACGTTCGCCTCACACGCGAAAGGTCCCCGGTTCGAAACCGGGCGGAAACAGTTTTTGTTTTGGTTCTTATCAAATCTCACTGTCCTTCATAATTTACATGATACAGACACTATATACACACAATATACATTTTATTCAAAAACATTCAGTCCTATTGGTGATATTTCGCCAGCAACTTGAGTTTTTTATTATTTAAAGAAAGAAAAAACAGTTTTATGTCACTGACCCTCAAACTGCTGGACAGACTAGCATGAAACTGGATGGAAGAGTGGGGACTGTCCCAAGGAAATGTAACTGGTTTTTAGATCTGATATGGCAAAAACAGAGGTTTAATAGTTTTATTTTTATTGGCGCACATGTCTGAGCCTTGGCAGATGTTGAGTACCCTTCTAATTTGCTTAAATTATAGAATTTGACTTTAAATTAATTGCATCTGATTCCCGAGCACCACTCCAGTTTGAATATTTTATGTCAGTTATTTTCGACCTTCTAACTTTTCTTTGAAAACAATTTTCTTGTTCAGTGACTGCATTGTTTCACAAAGTTTAATTCATCTTCAAAAAGCAAAACAGGATAAAATAGTCTTTCCCATCGTGATAAAATACAGAAGCGGACATAACCACACGTCTTTGTGTCACAAACTGATAGCAAACAGACCCTGCCCATTGCTGTGGTCTTACAGCTCCAACACGTCACTGACATATTGACCTGTACAAAAATGTTAGCATTAAAAATAGTAAGGGTAATAGGAACCACTAAAGTAAAGCTCATCGTTGGAGGAAAGTGGAACAGTGATGAACATAAAAGTGTTGATTAAAAGCCATTTCTCAGGATATCAAGCCGTGTTCACATCAGCCACTTGTCCTTCTCCTTGTTGAACTTCTCGGCCCACTGGCGAGTGAGCTGTAAGTAGTGGTTGGGTTGGTTGGGTTGGTAGTCAAGGTACAAGCGTGTCACTGTTTTCTTCGGCACAGCCCTCTCTATCTGTGTGCCTTCGTGCCATTGGTTGAAGGAAGTGATGGTGACAATGTCCGGTCTCACAGATAAAGCTGCCTCCAAAGACGTCTCGTAGTAACGCCCGTTAACTCGGTTCCTGGTGTTGTGGTTGTTCCATGGCCGAACAGCCGTGTCCACGTACCCCGGGCCGACACTGGGAATAAACAGCAGATTGTTTGCGTCGCAGAAGGTCTTTATGGCTTTCCAGTTTTGGTGGGACGAGCCAAAGGAGAAGCCGTTTGAGGCGAAGTAGGTGTAGATGCCGTCAAAGCCGCTGGAATGGATGTCATGTTTGTGGCGCTCTTCGACAATGAGGGCGAGGAAGACGCCATCATAAGGCGTCCCTCTGATGCTGTGGGAGCCTTTGGTCGTCAGGAGCTCAGCCCAGGACTCTGGTGGAGTCAGGTAAGAGTCGTAGACGTAAAACATAGGGAGGACTCGCCCTGTGCTTGATCTGAATCGATAGAAGGCGCCATGTGCTCCATACCTGTGAAGAAAAGCTGTTACAATTATCATATCCCAAATGGAATGATGCTTCACATAGCACCTTTAACAGAGGCAGCATCTCGCTGGTGGGGATGTTCTGTCTTTTTCTGGCTGTTTTTGTATTGTTGTGTACAGAAGGTCAGCACAGCATGCTTCCAGAAAGGTTGGCAGCAACACGAGGCTCAGAAGTTTATTTTAATCCAATCTGGTATCTTTAAATGCATGGCATTGAGCCCCATTATGTTATTCCTAATCACAGCATGAGATCATGGGCTTTTTCTTTAATCAGATTACTGAGTATCATTAGATGGATCTAATTAGTTTCATAGCTTTTATCCGGGTCTCTGTTAACATCTTTTATATGTTGCTTTTGTCGCGTTAGAACGCTGAGTATCATGAGCCAGGTTCTCTTTCACACACATTTAGCAAAAGCTGGATCACAGGGGAGGCATCTATATTTAACAGCCACCCGTCTCATCGTCGACCGTCAGACTTCATGTTTCAGCAGATCGCTAAACCTCTAACTTCAGCCGTCACTGTTGGATGCGTATAACCCGACTCTAGGGCCGGTGAAAGGAAACACACGTAGTCAAGGAGCCGGCCTACCTGTCAATTATGTATTTGATGTTGTCATGCATGCTCTGGTCTGTCCGTCCTTTGTATGGCTGGATGTGAAAGGCCACCTGTGTCAATCACATTTGAACGATGATGTTAACAAGGGGGTTAGGAAATGTTAAAAAAAAATACACACAAGTCTTGACTTATATTGCATTACATTGCAGTGAGAGAGCACTCGGTGCATCATTTGTATGAAGGCTTCTGCCGTGGCTCTGTGTGTGTTTTTTTTTGGAAGTCTATTTTTCCTTCAGCATGAAGCCGTCATGTTTACATCTGTTGGATCGCATTGGCATCTTCAATAAAAAAAAATTACATCTGGACAAAGTAATCTATCTAATTCATGTTGGGTTTGAAACACATTAACCAAACAAGGACCATTCTAAAGTGACTGGTGTTTTTCCTGCTATTAAAAGGGTGCATTATTTAAGGTAATACAATAAGTCTACCAAGCACCACCACAATGCATGTAAAATCTACTGATTGCATATTGATCAGAATAGCTGTTTAACTCTAAATGTTTTCACTGTATGAACCAGGATTGTTTGTGGGACCTTCTGAATGTGCAGAAGAAGAAAGAACATAAAAAATTAACACTAATTCCTGCCAGCTCAGAGTTTAATTAATGATACGGTTTTGCATTGTGCGTAAATGACATGGATAGCAGACATAAACAACATTTCTGCTCCTCACTGATCTATGCAGGTAGATGCTATGCTTGGCCCGCGACCCGATAGCGGAATAAGCGGTTAGAAAACAAAATGAAATAACCCTTTATTATTTCACCTTCCAGCATCCTGACCCAATCTGCTTGGATCACTCACAAGGATAAGCAGCAGCACTCATCCTGCATAGTTACTGTAAATATGACAGCATTTTTTCATCTCCCTGTAGTGACTTAGATTTTTATTAGATTATCAGATTACCAGACTAATGTGTTTTGTAAGTACCAAAAGAGGGCTGGACCTATCAATGTTTGTGTGTTTCTGTTACACTGTGTAATAATTAAGCCCCATAATGTTTTATGGGATGGGGTGTTCATTCAAAATGTCGATTTCCGGTGAGTTTTATTTGCCTTTCTATAATTTCCTACTTCAGAAGAGAAGAGAAAACATCTAGACTGTCCTTTTCCTCTGGCACAAATATGGAAGTAGAAAGAACAGCTGACTGAACCGATTTAGCCTGCAGGATGCGAAGGGTTTCTCCAAAATGGAGAGTGGGTTGGACAGACGAAGAGAAGCAGATGTTCACCATCCCCGCAGACTCACTGTCATCCCATCCGTCAAAAAGGTTCAGGTGACACAGGGTGACGTAAACCCCACTCATCCCAGTGTCTTGGATATCTTTTTAAAGCTGCTTCCCAGGAATAATTAACACTCGGGAGGAGTATATCAAACATACCAAAGGGAATCTGCATGCTGTGAGCAGACACTCCTCCGGCTTGCTCCTGCACGATGAAAGCGTTTACCTCAGTGATAAGAGACGGCACGTCATAATGTCCATTAATAATATATTCCCATAATTTAAGCATCTGCACACTACATTTTCCTACACGTGCTTTTTATTGCCTCTGCATCAAAGAACAACATGAAGTTCCTTAGCACGTGAAGAATTGTGCGATTTACCCCAAAAGGAAAACCTTTTTTGTGATCCCAGATCTCTGAGTGCTTCAACAAATAATTCCACAGACTCACCATTTCACATTTTTATATAATTGGCAAGAGGTAGGAATTTTTTTGCTGTCCTTTGGGTGGAGCAGAGAGCTAAGTGACGGACGCCGTCGTCCAGGAAGGACCGTGCTGCTTGTTTGCTGCAGTCACGATGGAGAAAAACGGTGCAGCTGCACGTCAAACAGCAAAGCATTGACAGAACTGTTGAAACACAAACACTGAGCACTAAACGCCCACTCCATCTTTCAAACAAGGCTGCAAGTTCTTTATAAACAGTTTCTATGGTAACGCAATGGCGTTTGGCACCCAGAAACAGGCTTGTGAATCGCTCTCAACCAGTAGGCCAGCGAGTTAAGACGCTGCTCAGTCGCTTCCTGACTGAATAAACGGTCGCTGAAAAATGCTTGGTTTACCCAGATCCCCTCACTCTGTGTGAAACCATCAGACCCGACGGATCAACACGTATTCATGCTCTAAGCCTCGGGTGAATCTGGGCTGCTGCCTCCTGAATAGTCTGACTTACACTTCAAATAATATTCAAATAAGAGCTAACCCGATGCAGTGCTGCATTATGCATCAGCTACTCGTTAGCTGAAATTATCATTGAATGAGTTAAGATGCAAAAAATCCAGATGTAAAAACCGTTTAAAGAAATGTTCTCATAATAATAATTAGAAATCCAGTGGCCTGCTTTGATTTAATTTGCCCATAATGCGTCCATATTTCCCTCTTATCCGATCTGTATTATCTTTTGTTTGTCAAAGAAATTCCTTTGACTCTAACAATGCTACAAATCTTAATAGAGCCATGGGAGTTGGATAATAATTATCCACCTCCCACATATGATTGATTTTTCATCCACAGACCATAGATCACATCATTTGCATATTTAAATATTTGGATACAAATGTAATTCATACACAACTCAGAGAGCGCAGACCTCCGCCAAGCAGTTCATTCCCCTCCTAATTAGATTTACACCGTTCACATGGTGATCTGGATTACCGTGAAACGGTTCCAAGTTGTTTTTGGTATCTTTCCTACAGCAACCATGAAAAGTAAAAGTGAACTGGAGTTTATGTGTATTTTTTAACAGATTTACTGAAACGCACACGCCTGCTCACGAACACAGACTGTATTTAGTCAGAGGCAGCGCTGCTGCGCTGCAACACTGGAGCACGAGCCCTCAGGTCAGCTGTGGGACACACACTGTTGTGTAAGTGTGGCTGGGACACACAGAGACCCAGTTCTCAGTCTAAGACATCCATTTAAGGAACACTAAAGTAGACTGAGGGGACGCTCTTCTGTCCTCTTAATGCCGGATCCACAGCCGCTGACGTCTCACGCTCCTTCAGCATGCCTTGGCTCTGTGCTGTCTGCCCCCTCACTGCTAAAGCAGATAAGACTTTGTTTGATGGAGTAGTGAGATGAAATAGAAAATGGACCCTAAAGCGCTTCCTTAAAAAGAAGCTTTTTGGCTCAGCAAAAAAAAAATGGCATCTGAAAGCAAGACATTTCCGTCTCGCTGCCACACACGTGTTACTGTAAATGCCACATTTTGAGGTCATCGAAGCTGAACACGCCACTGGGTAGTTAGCAAACGTCTTCACCGTCAGCAGCCTCAGTGGCCCAGAATGCGATGAAGCTGCAAGGCATGCTGCATTTTCAATAAAGGGCACAAATGGAGGAGTCTTATAGGAGCACTTTATTCATTATCTATTCAGCTTCATGCTGATGGACAATGGTTGCAATCCCCTAAACGCCTCTGGAGTTCGCAAGCAAAGAAGATGATGACTTGTTTATTTAAAAAAAAACAGATTCCAGATCCACTGGACCAGATTAACAAGATCTCTCCTTCCTCAGTACTGACACACAAATAAAATAAAATGAACTTCTATTGAGAAAACATTCTGGGTCTGCAGGATGCAGAGACTGCATTTTTATGGAAATTGTTTAAACTTTAAATGCACATGTTTTTGCTTGTGTGATGTCCTCGGTAAGGCTGAGCATAAAAGCTTGTACCTGAGAGCCTTCAGGACAAATTTCAGCATAAAACAGTTGCATTAGTTTGTCTGTTTGTCTTTTCTCATTTTTAAACCACTCATCTTTGGTTTTTGAGTGGAATGCTTCGAAGCTCCAGAAATATTTTGTAGATGAAGGCAAGTCACCATCGAGCATGGGCTTGAGCAGGAACAAATCTGAATTTAAGACTTAAACCAAAATATACATGTTGTTAATATTGATCTCAGGATGTTTCCCTACTGGGCAAATGAATACATCCTATAGTTGACTTGTTGTTTCTAAGTCAGAATGTTTGCACTGCATGCCTATATTGCAGATCAGAACAGACCTGAGCCGACTCCGTGCAGCTTCCTGCTTTTCACACGAGGAAATCAGCATTTTCAGATGCAGTGTGAAAACATAGCAGCTCATGAAAGAATGGCAGTGTTGCTATTCTGAGCTTAAACGTTCAACTGAGTGACAAATCATTCATTTAGAATGTTTAGTGATTAAACAAGTCGTCTTCTTCCCACTCCCTTTCAGGCAGAGTTGGTATATTATTTGTTTCAATGTGGTCGGTGCAATGTGGCACGAGTTGTGTAGTTGTTGTTTTTTTATTTTTTTTGCCATTGCCTAAAATAAATAAACAAGTAAATGAAATGAAATGAGAAGATGTTTGGAAAGGAATAACATACCGGTTGTCTCACCAGTTACCTTGATGCTGTGTCTGTGGGCTGCGTCCATGACAGCAGGAACCAGGTCTTCGGTGGGCTCTCCGTGGTCGTCTGCCACCCCAGGAGGGTACCAGGACAACACCAGCACCCCTACGATTCGAGAGGAAGTTCAGAAGTCATTAATGGTATTGGAAGTTATGGTGTATGCAGGAAAAGCAAACCTGGATGTTAGTCAAAAGTAAATTATGACATTTGATCAATGTTCCCTATATATAAAGAAAAACGTACTGCATGAAAAATATGATTTGGTCTACGAACAGTCCTCTTTCCTCTTTGTATTATTAATGTTAATTATTTATATGCATGGCATACAATTTTAGATTTTAGATTTCGATTTTTGTTTGGGAATCTGGGCTATGTCTACGGTCCAGTGTGTGGAAAGTAGAGGGACTCAGGGACAGAAATGGAATGTCTAACTCGTAATTATATTTTATATCTATATTATAATCACCTGAAATTTAGAACAATATTGCTTCTTGCATCCAAAATAAAGATCCTTCCATACATTGCTGTCTTGGATGATTTTAGGAGCCCAATTGTACAAGCATTAGCAACAATCAGCTTCTGACTGCATCCAGAGTTGTGGTGATGGCATGTGCAGTTTAAACCATTTATAGATCACACCTATCAAATGATGAAATAATTCTATAGATTAATTTTGCCACTAACCATTACTATAGCAGCATTGTATACAAATACACCATGCTATCCGGAGTTTTGCAACTTTTATGGTACTTTGGGGTTTTAGCACCATGGTGCTATACTTATTATTGTATGATTCAAAAACTGAAACACATGCTTGTTATTCTATAGACTTTTTTTCCAGCATTTGCAAAATCAACTTGAATGATTTTGTATTTGTAATTAAAAGTCCATTTTTGGCAGTGTGGAAAATATTTAAAAAATACGTTTATTAAATAAACCTGCAGAACCAGATACTCCCTTAAAATTCATTTTAAATAAATGGAATACAATTTATTTTATTTCAATTTTTTGAATCCGCAATTGTTACCTGCTGCAGCTGCTTCTATCTGGGCCATGTGCGACTCCAGCACCTTTGGCTCCCTGGAACTGTAGGGTCCCAGCTCGGGGTAGAAGCTGGAGGCCACGTCTTCTGGGGGCGCATGCCTTCCTTGGGCATGACTGGCCGCGATCTTGGGGTCCCAGTGTGGCACCAGCACGTGGTCCCAGTGGATGTACTTGCTGTCCACGCTCGGGGAGCCGTACCACAGATAGTAGAAGATGTGCACGTCGTAGAATATGCTGTAATCTCGATCCGATTTGGTGAAAACCACCTTCGTGTCGCTGCCGCGCGGGTCGAACCGGCCCGGCGTCGCCACGACGTCTCTCGCGTCCAGGCGCTTCCTGTCGGTCCGCTCCCTGTTCAAGTCCATACCGGGGGCCAGGTCGGAGAAGCCGTCGCTCGGTTTCAGCGTCCTGAGCCCCATCATGGCCCCGAAAATGAAGAGCGTGAAGAGGAAAAGTGCCACCAAAGCTTTCCGGCGGAGCCGCGTCATGGTTGCTGTCCGTGGTGCTGCAGAGCAGCCGGTCCCGGAGGAGGGGAGCGACAGACCGGCAGCGTGATTCGGGTAGAGGCGGAGGAAGAAAGAGGAAAGTCAGTCAATGCAAAACCGTGTCAGCAAGAGCTGAGGGGGAACCGTGCACGATAACGCCTCCGCACAGCCATGACGGTCCTCCGCGCCTGCAGGTTTTATTTTTGGTCCATCCCTTCCACCTCAGGAGAACCGACCGAGGGTTCAGGAGACCTCTATGTTCCATCCCTTGTGACTCCAAGTTCCATCTGCTTCTGGGAAAACGGCCTCCAGCAGACGAGCATGAAACACGCAGCAGCTTTTAATGGATCTATGAGAGAACGGAACATGCAGGATGGAGGAGGGACAAACCACAACAGTCGGTATGGGGGGTGATTAATGCCACAAGGACGTAGGAGGCGGGGCTTGATGATAGTTTGGATTCATATTATTATTATTATTATTATTATTATTATTATTATTATTATTATTATTATTATTATTATTATTATTATTCATTGTGTCTGGCATAGTGGTTAGTGCTGTCACCTCACAGCAAGAAGGTAGCGGGTTAGAATCCTATCTGTGTGTTTTCTTTGTGTCCGTGTGGGTTTTCTCTGATTTCCTCCCATTTACGCCATTTTGGTAATTGATTACTCCAAATGTCCGTAGTGTGTGCGTAATTTGTTGTCTTTTTCTGTCTGTCTCTGTGTTCTTATTTTTTTATCCAGATTATTTGACAAATGCACAGAATAAAAGCGAGATCAGCAAGTCAACAGACAGACATGCATTTCTCAACAAATATCAATATTGTTCAATAGCTAATGGTTTGATCATGTTTTAATTGATTGTTGTAATGTTTGGCACTTTTTTATGCTTTATTTCCATTTAAGGAATAAAGGTGACCCTGTTTCTGGTAGAATGTATTACATGAACATTGATTCATTACTTTGCCACTTCTCTCAGATATGTCAAAACGAGTTAACCCCCCCCCCCCCCCCCAATAAAATAAAATAAAGTTACATTATTAAGATCATTTCCAGTATTAAAAATTAAATGGATCCACTAGTTTTTATTTAAAAATAGAAAATTAAAATATAGGGCATTTGCAACATGTGTTTTTTTTATTGTTGTCGTGCTGTCCTTTTCATGAAACAGGATGAACGTTGAATGTTGTAATAAAGGTCCACTTTTTATTTATTTTGCATACTGACAAATAATAAATAAATTGGAAAAAAGTTTCAAAGTTTTCAACTCTGTTAAACTGTAGTCTTTAAAATGTCAATAGTTTCAGATAAATGATACTACATTGTATATTTTACATAGTTATTTATTGTGAGTTTGCATAAATTATGCTCTTTTTACATTGTTTGCAACATATAAGCATGTAATGTTGAGTTTTCCGAATGATTACCGGTACTATAACTTTTTCAAGCTTACTTTTGCGCCCCCGTGTGGTTGAGTAAATATTGCCTGAAAGTTCCTCCATTGACAACATTGAGATGAAGAGGCTGAAAGCAGCACAGACTAAATCGGCTTTATTAATCCCAACAAACTGTATGTTACGACATTAGGTGTGTTAGAAACAGAAATATCACATTTCTCTCAAAAAAAACAATTCAAATGAAATCCCCTAAAATATGTTGAACTGTCAGATCTGATTGGTAAAGTATAGATGCAGGGTGTCAATGTTTGGCCGTGGGGTGGCCCACAGCACCCTTCCACATTGAGGGATATCTGTCACCGCACTGTAGCCATTCATAGATTTGTTATTGATCAGGTTTATTGATTGACGTTATTGTGAGGCTCAGGTCAAAGTTGAGCTGACAGGCTTCCCAAGGGGCTGCTGCTTGTCCGCCCCTCGCAACTACACAAGGGCCTCTGTAGTCATTTCCAACGCATTTTAAACCATTTATTATTACATCTACAATACAAAAGCTCCAAATGATCAGCAATGTATGCAGTGCAGACACATTCTAGAAACATTGTGTGACATTACGGGCTGTGTTGACTCGGTGACTGCTGCTGAGTGGCTGTGTGGACGTGTGGCCAGGCTTTGTCCCCATGAGTGTCCCGGCTGAGGATGGCCTGCTTTGTTGTGCAGCAGGCGGTGGGCTTTTCCATCTCCAGGGCAAATAGGGTTTCTGGCATGACTATTTAACGCATGACTGGGGGGGGGGGGCAATCACTTGGTTTTCATCAGAAAACACATCCAAACACACACACACACAGAGAGAGAGAGACACACACATTAGGCTTCACATGTTTGCAGGTCGTCAGACAAACTGCTGGTTTAGCTCATTATCTCTACACTCAGTGTGTCCTTACAGGAAGCTCCATGACTCAGCAGCAATGAGAGCAGGTTTGTGGTCTAGAGCAGCAGCTTGAAAGCTACTAATTGCATATTAATGACTGTGAGTGACTCAAACAGGCCACCGTAGATCTTTTCACACAATCTAACAGGTGGATGTGAATCACCTCAGCAGAGACAATGCGAGGAGCTTGAGTTCAGGACACATGAGTCATCCTGGAAGTATAAGGTGGAGATCTGGTGTCTATAGCCTTTGGGTGTTTTGGTGAAATGTTTCTTTCAAATGTCTTTGTGATAAAAAACTAAAATAATTAAAAATCAAAAATTTGATTTAAATGTTGCTAGAATTTGTTTATTCTCCTCTTCCCTAACCTTCCTCTCAAGAGATTATATTTGACGCTGACAGGAGATGATGTAATGGTTGTTCTTTGTTATTCTCCTTGTGCAGGTGGATCAATGGGTGTTTATTGATCCTTTTTTTTAAATATGTGATACATTTTTGATTTGAGAAAAGACTGAACAGCATTATGAATCTGAATCTATTTGTAGCTCATGAATATTCATTTTTTTCTCGCATTTGGTGGAGTCGCTGTCAGCACTTCCACTCAAATATCTGTCACAAAACTGCATTTTAGATATTTATTACCCAAACATCTGTTATTTTATGTGCATAAACCTATTTCAAGCCACATAACATTAAACCCACTAGAGTAAAAGTGTTTTTACATGACTAAATCTCAGAAATCAGACTTTAAATGATGACAATTGGGGTCAAAATATCACATTCTACACATATACTTTTTATATATGCATTATACGTTGCATATTTTATTTATATGTCTCTCCAGGAAAAATAGGAGCCTCATCTCACATAAAACCATAATGTAAAATACTTGGGGTATTATACAATATGTAATTACTGTAAATAAAAATATATGTTTAAAAATAAATCCTTGCCCTAATACACTGTCAGGTTTTTCATTCTTAACAAAAAATACATTCTTTTTTTGTTTCATATAGATTCACACAAGCTTGCAATAAGCTAACTGATCAAATGAATCAGGGGTTTAAATCAATACTTTATGTGGGTTATTCTCAAAGCCTTTATTTCCTCCCGTGCAATAATAATAAGATTTTAAATACTGTATTATCCTTTTCAAAGTTTTCCATTCATGTCCCAAATTACTGGTAAGTGCTTCATTACGTTTTTGGGGGGGGGGTTACTTAGGGATAATGGAACAAAACACATTAAGGGGTGTTAATGGCTGTACAGATTGAGGCACTTTCAATAATATCATTTATTTAAATGTATCTCATCTTCAGTGTAATTGGCATGTCTGCAAATATACTTTTAAAAAGATCAAATCACGTTTTCGCTTGTTTAATTTTTTTTTACAAACAGGATAGACAGCTGAATGTTTCACAACAGGAGCTGATACAAATTCAGATTATTACACGTATTGATTAATATTATCTGCTTGTAGAAGTTCCTTGATGCGGAATGTTGAATAGATTTATTACAATGGAGGGAAGATTCATATGTTATTCTCGCTGGAGCTGGGAAATACCTGATGGATGAGTTTCAGAGCATGTGTGTGTGTGTGCGTGCGCGCGTGTCTGAGGATGGGTGACAGAGGGCGGAGTGACTCCCTTCTGGCCCATTGGATGCCTCGCAGCCTTGTCCAAAGTCCTAATTGGTCATTTTGACAATTGCTTCCGACTCCCCATGTCATTGGACGTGTGTACGACTGGAAGTCACGTGGGCTTGACCCAAAAGGTTGCGCGTGCGTGGTGACGGCCCATGCGCGCGTTGTGGGGGTTACTAGAGGTCTGGGAGGGCGGGTCACTGGGGTTTGTGAACATTGTGCTTTAGGAGCGCAGGGCGCAGGGACAAGGAGCCCTTTCTCCAGCGGTCACGCACACGCGGGGAGAACGTGCGTGTCCGGACGTCCAACATGCTGTTGAGTCATTCCGCCTGATGTTTTCCGGGCCCGAGCTGGGGGCCACTGGGAACCTCTCACCATGGCAGCAGGTATGAGCAGCTTCTCTGCATGCTGGTGCTCTGAGGAGGGCTTTCCTTTCTCTGCCATTGTCTTGGTCTGTCTTTTGTTTCTGGGTGGCGGTCTGTTCAGAAAGGTCTCTGGTCGTCAGGGGAAAGGCATGCCTTTGTTGATGTGGAGATGTGAGGGGATCCAGCCTGCAGTTTTAGCGCACTGTGAAGGGGGGGGCAGAGTGACGGGAGGGGCTCAGGTAGACCACCATCGACCTATCGACACTTCCAACTTTTAGTGTTGCTGGAAAACTGAATATAAACGAACACACGTGAAGATTCAGCTTTGTTTTAACCTGGACCAAAATAAGACGCCTTTTATTTTGAAGGCCTGTTCGTGTAAATAGGGCTTTAAGGGGATTTATTCAATAAATAACACGCAATTTATTGACTTTGCGCTCTCGAAATGTGTACATATATATATATACTTATATGTAACATTATTGAATGATCTGGAATCTGTAGATCAATTTGAAATGTATTATAATCTTTATCGCCTATTTGTCATACATTTCCTTAATTATTCCAGCACTTGATTAATAGCGACCGTCTCGCCGTGTTTAGAATAATTGAGCGGTTGTAGTTCATATAATCTGAGCTCTAATCATAAATCCAAGGAAATAGTAGTACACAAAGGCTAAACGAAGACAATTGCTGATTTTGAAAACAGAATCCCGACGATTTCTGCCTTTTCTCTTATTTTCTGTATAGTTTTCTGTTAGTAAACTGAATGCACTATTTCTCGAGTGAAGAGAGAGAGAAAAAAATGCTTATTTTAAAATGGCATATTTTGCTTTGGGGAATTCCTCCCCCTCTCTATTTTCTAAAATAAAAAATAATCTGATTTCATAGTTTATTATATTTCTGACTGGTGAAAGTGACCTATCGAAGTCTTTCATCCATTAGTCAGGTGGAAAGCCCTCTTTAAATGCTTCAAACCAAACCGCTTAGCTCAGGCGTGCTGGAGTCATGATGACGTCACAACGCACGCGGAAGGACATCGATCCGGCCGCCGGGCCCTCTCACCACATCGCACTCTCTCTCTCTCGTGCAGGGGGGTGCGCGCAGAGCCCGGAGGAGGCCGCGGGCCTGTCCCGGGGCAGCGGGCTCTGCAGGTGGTTCAACGTGCGGATGGGCTTCGGGTTCCTCTCCATGAGGAGCCGGGACGGAGCTCCGCTGGAGGAGCCGCTCGACGTGTTCGTCCACCAGGTGAGTCGGTGCTGCTGGGAAAGGAGCTCCGATCCTGACTGGGGGGATTTGAACCACTGAGCTCGTGTACTGGGAATAATGGTATACAGTATATAAAGAGTCTCCTGTCTGGACTTTAACTAATATGGTGGCCAAAGATGCCACCGGATAATACCTGTGGCACCAATTTACCTTTGTGTAACCATCACATCTCTGCTATAATAAATATATAAAATAAAAATATAACTTAAAGGATGTGAAATTTGTTCAGTTTCAATTTCGTTTTTGTGCATTTTAGTTCACGTTTGTATTTAAACACTATTTTTGAAGGTAAGAAAACTTATGAGCGGCACTAAAACACATTCAATGGAAAGTTTCCATACTTAGTTCTGATACTGACATATAATATATTCAGTATGTTAATGAGTGTGTGGTTTAAACTAAAATGCCTAGAAAAATATATATGCACAGGTTGTTTGAAAGTTAGTTGCTAATAAACCCAAATATAAACTCTGAGATTAAAAACAACAATCAGTTTGTAATTTGATAACTCTGCAGACAAATTCTTAGCAATGTTTTAATAATGGATTTATCATTCTAACCAGTTTTCAGACTGTACAGATATACAAGATTCCTTTTTCAAAGAAAGAATGTTTGTGGCAGTTTCCTCTCACTTCCTAATTTCCAGGAGTAAATGTGTTTTTTCCATGTAAAATTACCTGAAGATTAACACATCTTAAAATCAGCCATTACCTGCGTCGGTACTGCCTATTCATGTAACACAGACTCACTAATCAGACGGATACTTGCTGTGGAAGCTCAGGCTTGTAAGACGGGAGCTCATTCCACTCCGTCCAGCCCGACTTCCTGCCATAAAGTCATTAAAGCATCAGGGAGCCCACCCAGCGGCGAGTGTCAGTCCCACCTACCAGAAGGAGCATTTGGCGGAGGCCTCCTCTCAGGTTACCTGTCGGTTTAAATCATCGCATGAAAGAGAGCATAACGGCGCAATGCATTTTTATTGGTAATGAGATGGGACACATTTGGGAGACACAATTTTTCACACTGCTCCAAGTTCTGTATGAACACAACGAAGGTGACCTGTGGCATCTGTCTGCTCCACCTCCGTGACGGCTGAGGCGGTAGCAACGACGACAGAGCATCTTCATTCGCGTATCCAAGGTCCTGGTTATTACATCATCAGCACCCCTCAACTCAAAGGTTGCACATACTGGTAGTTTGAAGAAGCAAAAAAAATGGGGTTTATATTCTGCATGTCTGGAGCTTCACAGCAAGACAAACGGTGCAGCATTCTCCAAGACACTTGAAGAACATGGGGCTTATTCTAAAATATGGCAATACCAAAGCAAATCTATCAGATCTAATAGATCTGTGTCGGTTCTCAGCCATCCAGGTCGAGGTCAACCACGAAGAGCAATAAAAGCAAGAGTCAACTGGACGTGTTTAAGTTTGGTTTGGAGACGTTTCCCCTCTCATCCAAGAGGCGTCTCCAGTTCTGAGAGACTGGTGGAGAGTCCAGATAGTTTTACTCCTGTTGATAGCAGAAAACAATCAAAGGACTGAAACCAGCAGGACAATAAAAGACTCCAGGAGTCATTAACATTCATGAGGTGAAGGGTCGTTGCCCCCACCCCCCACCCTTAGGTGAGCTGTTTTGTTGAGATGCACCCAGGTGTGACTGGGGGGTTGTGGATTTTGGGGACAGAGGTCAGCATGCATTGTATGTTCCTGATAGATAGTGTCTTAATCCTCCTCTGTTCAGGGATGTTGTCTCCACTTTAACCCCTCTCTCTCAGACCATCTGTCTTACCTGGATAAACCCTGGACAAAGGAGTGCCCTGTTTCTTTCAGGCGCAGGTGGACTGCTGAGTCTTGTCCTGAGGAGTTTGTCTCTCCTGTGTTGAGCCATTCGCTTGTGGAGCGTTTGTTCGGATTGCACAATGTACCGGTTGCTGCATTTCTTCACTGCACCGGACAGCAGGACACTACATTGCTGTGTTTGTGTCTGGGTGTTTTGTCCTTCAGATGGACCAGCTTTTGCTCTTTGCGATTTACCTCGGCCTGGATGACTGAGAATCTTCACAGACAAGCTACAATGATTATTTCTACTTTAAAAAAAGGGTATAAATAATTAGGATCTAAGTCCTCTACAGACTTTGATTGAAAGAATGACCCTCCAGTCTAATGGTCGTCTGGAAACTTAGGGGGGGGGGAGGAATGCTTTTGGATATTTGTTTGCAGACAAGAGGAGAAGAAGTGTTTGAGAGCATTGGCGTTTCGACAGGGTCGTCAACGGGATTGGATTTTTACGGGGCAGTTTAGGATTCTCTGACAGTGGCCATGGATTTTTATTTAGAAATGATCCCAAATGTGAGTTCAGTCTTAAATTTTCTTATTCTTATTATTTCCCGCTCGCCCTCTTCTCCTTGGTCTCGTCTCCTGTCCTGCCTCCCCCTCGCCCCTCTCCCTTCTCCTTCGCCTCCCCTTCTCTCCCCTCGTGGTCTCCCCCTTCCCCTCTCTCCCCGCCTCTCCTCTTCCGGCATCCTGCCTCCCGCCGGGGCCTCGCGGCTCCCTCCTTCCTGGGGGCTTGATTATGGGGGATGGGTGGGATGCGTCGGGGGCGGCGCTCGATCCAGGCCCTGTGCATGGTTGGGCCCTCTGACACCTGTGGGTGGGATGGGTGAGGCTGGGGACTATGGTCGGGCTCCCTCCTCCCCCCGCCTGGTTGGCTGGGGGACTGGGGGGGGGGTGTGGGATGGGTGGAGGGTGCTGGGAGGGGAGCGGGTTGTTGTGGGGGGCGTGGTGTTGGGTGCTGGTGGGGCGCCAGGCCGGCCCGCTGTGCCCCGTGCCGCTGCGCTGGCCTAGGTTTCGTCGGCTGTGTTGGTGTAAGTCGCCCCCCGGGCCCTGGACTGGTTCTTCTGCGTGTGGCTCTGGTGGGGCCATGGTGGTCGTTCATGGGTTGCTGTGGCTGCTTGGGGTGATCTGGGGGCTTATGTTGCCATTGTTGGGTCCGGGATGGCTGCCCCGTTCTTAGGTGGAGGTTTCACGCATGCCAGATCCACCACTCCAGCACCTATCAAAACTCGTTTAGAGAGTCAACCCCGCACACAGATCTCTGAGTTAGTGGAGGTTGCTGGGTCAGTGTTTGTGGCTCTCACTATGCTCTCTCTCTTCTTCCTCAGATCTCCTGAGAACTTGGTGATCCACACTTTCCTCTAGAGACGAATGTGAACCTGGTGTATTGGGACAACTCTTGGTGATGATTGGATGGAAGGGGTAGAATTAAGGGGCACAAATAAATCCATTGCACTTTCTTCTCAGAACACTGTGTATTTGTCACTTTTTGTTTGTCCATGTTGTATGTTCACTGCGGTGTGCACAGCCCTCTACGGCGGTAAGCAGGTAATAAAACCAATAAAATAGGAATAGGCTAGTCTGCCAAGAGGGCAGGTGACGGTCACAATCACTATAAGAATAAAAATTGCATAGAACTCTAACAGTGACTGACGTTATGTACGTCACTGTGGAGCACGAATGCAGACAAGGTAGAAGAAAAAACAAAACAAAAAAACAAACAAACAGTTAAATCATAATTCACTTGAGTAATGTAACTATTATTCTCAATGACGATAGGAAGAAATAAAAAGAAACAATCCTAGCCGAATCTCATCTGGATCGGATCCAGAATGGAGTCAGTATAAAAAAAGATTTCATTTTATTCCATTTATGGATTCAAAAATCAGTTAAAAATACACATCGACTCTGATTCACGTTTACTCTTCATGGTTGGAGTATAAAGACACCAAGAACGATCTAGAACCTTTTGATGCTGATCCAGATCACCATGTGGACGGTGTAGATCCAGTTAGGATGGGAACGAGCTGCTCGGCGGAGGTCTGTGCTGTCTGAGTGCTTTCCGAGTTATTATTGTAATCAGAATGAATCACGTGCGGCAGCGGTTCCGCTCCTCGCCGCTCCGGTCCGGGATTTCAGACCTGATGACGGAGACCGCTTCACCGGATTGGTCCTCCCACAGATCGCTCCGCGAGGTCAGACACACTTTTTGCACAGGCGGTTAAACCTCTCCGACGCCTCCTCGCCGTTTGATCTTCTCCCGAGTTCCGTGTCGTTCGGACCCGCTGATGACGAACTCGGGCTCAGGTCGTGCGCGCTGCTAAGCTAGCCTGTTAGCGTTGCGCTCTGGTGGCTGGAGTCCAACTTGTGTGTTCCGGAACAGAATTATTCAGACCATCTGAAGTTCATCAGCTGTTTAATTCAAATAAATATTAATTAGCGGGTTTAGTATTAACATAACAAAGTGTTTATTGCCATGTTCAACATGTTTTCGTGGGTGGGAGGAACCCGGAGACCCCAGAGAGAACCCAAGCAGACACGGGGAGAACATGCCAATGACTCTGTGATGAACTGGCGGCTTGTCCAGGGTGTAGCCGCCTCCTAATGGTTTGATCATCGAGCCGAGACTTTGACAGCCCATTAGGATCCAGCAGAACCACCAGAGAACTGCAAGTAGTTATTACAGATACAGAACAATATAATAGACAAGACGATAATAGCAACCTTTAAATGTTTTATTGAATTCATTTGTGTTTCGTGAATTTGTGAAGCGATCACGTGGAAACGACAGAACCCAACTTGACCCACAAGAGCAAGCACTTTGGCAACGGAGGCAAGGAAAAACTGCCCTTTAACAGACAGAAACCTTGGACAGAACCTAGGCTCATGGGGACGGCCATCTGTCTGACCGGCTGGGTTGAGAGAGAGATGGAGAATGGCAGGTCAGAGGAGAGTCAAAAACAAGGACTCATCTGTAGTCAGTCCGGTATCGGTGCCCTGGCGACTTGATCAGGGTGCACCCCGCCTCTCACCCATAGCCAGCTGTCATAGGCGCTGCAACACCTAAGACCTGCAAGCCGGGGAAGCGGGCGTTCACGCCACGAACGTCTCATCAGGACTTGGATGGCTCTTCGGAGCTCTTGGACCTGCGAAAGAGGCCACAAACAGACCGAATGACCCGAACAAATGGGTTCGGTCTCCTTGTTTTCTCCAGACATCTGATCAGGGTGTCGATGACGATCTTATAAATTCCCGTCCTCTTCCCCATCATGTTTATGCAAACTGTCCATTGGTTGCCCATCAGTTTGCATAACTTCTTACGGACACTTCTGGCGAGCTTGTCGACCTGCTTCGTGTCCATCTCCAGAGTGATGGACGACTCCTGGATACTGGAGACGAGCACACTGGTCATCATCTCCTTGATCTCCATCATGTCCGTTACAGGAATCTTCTTGCCCTGGAAGATCCTTGCGAGAAGCACCGTGATGATCCAGCGACACTGCTTCTCCAAGCCTTCCGGCGACGATGCAGTTTGGACATCACTCCTGTCTTCTTGACCACAGACCCTTGCGGTGGGGAGGTCTCCCTCTTCCACAGCTACCAAAGGCACCCCTTCCATGATGGCAGGGGCCTCTGGTAGCGCTGGAAGAATTTCCTTTTCACCTTCTGTGGGTTCACAGACGATGTTGTCCTTGTTCTTATAATAATTTTGCATAGCCAGGGCAGCTTTATCGGCGGCGTTGTTTATGGTCGATTCTGAAGGGATCAGATCTCCCATCATGGAGTCCTCGGTCTCGGATCCTTCCGGAGAGATGAGGTCCTTCGCTGCCGACTCTTCCTCTTTTAACCAGCAAAGGAATTTGCGACTCTTTTGAGCAAATCTCTGCAGTAGCTTTCTGAAGTGCCGCATTATGGAGATCTGCCCACTTGTGTTTGTAGCTTCTTTGGGGCTGCTGCTTAAGGTCTTTATCACCTCTCTAGACACCAGACGTGATATCTCGTATGGTGCCAATATCTCAACCACCTCTGGAACGCCCATTGTCGAGGCAAGGACCGGTGGAAGGACTTCATCCAGCGCTTCTTGGACTTTCTCTAAATCAACAAGAAGGCTGGTCCCTAACGTTTTTGATGTCAGGGGGGAAGTGATTTTCTGAGTCACTGAGTCAGCCACTACTTTAATTATATCGGCGCCCATATCCAGAAGACGTGCTTCAGTCTTCTTATCAGCAGTCCCTGACTGCAGGGCGTCCCACTCTTTGTTGGACAGTTTCCCAAGAAATTCTTGGAAAACCTCACAGAGAAGGGACGAAGTTTTTTCTGGGAGGACCAAACTCATCGCTCTTGCTGGGAGATTCAGACTCGTAACTTTTGCTGGGAGGAGCAGACTTGTAGTTTTTCCTGGGAGGACCCGACCCGTGTCCTTGGAGGGCCATACGGGTGCTTTCATCTCTTTGTTGTACATACTTGAGAGTGTTGCGAAATATACTGAGAGGATTGCTTGTATAAATAGGTTCCCACTCAATGACTTCAAAGACATAGACATCAAAGTTCAATAAGTACAAAGGAAAAAAAAAAGAAAGAAAAGAAAAAGAAGATTTTTTTTTTTTCTTATTATAACCCAGATAACTAGATTCCTCTGGCTGTTAATCAGATTTAATGCAAGTCCCCAACTTTTGATAGAATTGACTATTTAGTTGTGCGCTGCTCTATTAGGTTCAGCAACTTGCTTTTTACACCAACACAGGATGGGTTTCAGGGTCAGGTCTTGACCAAAACTTCAACTTTCAAAACTTGACCCCAAAATAGCAGGGGTTAAGATTCTGTTCTTTGGGTCCTTAGAGCTTTTACCCTGAAAAGGTTTACTTTTGGCTCAATATTTCTACTTTAAACTTATTGATGCCACCATTTGTGATACTTTCTCTACAGAGCAAACTGCACATGGAGGGCTTCCGCAGCCTGAGAGAAGGCGAGGCCGTGGAATTTGCCTTTAAGAGATCATCTAAAGGTCTGGAGTCGGTCTTTGTTTCCGGGCCCAATGGAGCACCGTGTCTGGGCAGTGAGAGAAGACCAAAGATTGGGCAGAAACAACGTTTTAAGGGTGACAGGTAAGTCCAAACATAGGGCATCCGTGTACAATGTAGACCTGAAGTCGGGGTGTAGTCATCCCAGTGTAAGACTAGAGGCAAGCGATAGACACTAGCTTGGGACTGTCCATCAGCCCTTCAGTCACAAAGAAACAGCTGACAGCTGGGATAGGCTTCCAGGACGACCCACGACCCGGTCATGGGAAAAGCGGTTTGGAAAATGAATGAATTCTGAATCTGTTTCTTCAAAAAGTCAATATGTCAGCATATTTTAAATTATCATCAAATTTTGCAAGACTATTCTTTAAAGGAGACATATTATAAAAAACTCCCATGTTTCTACATGACCATTATGGTGGTCACGACCAACCCCAAAACAGCAAAATAAACCATCAAGTGGATCCTGCATAGTTTGCGTAGTTCTGTAATCACCTACTGAAACACGTCTGGGAGAAGTCCCAGAATGTGCACAAGATGTGCATGCACATTCAGTGCGTGCACGCTGCTGCGCGCATGCACGCACTGAACTTAGTTTCAGTTTCATCTTCAGAGGCTTTTCTGACGGAGCTGTTTCAGACAGAAAAGAGGGACGCTGTCCTGCAGCATCTGTTTGCTATTTTGACAAAAACCTTTACAGATATTACATACAAGTGTCTGGGAACTGCAATACCTTGTGAAAAAAGAGTATAATATGTGATCTTTAAACAAGAACCAATAAGGCCAAAAACAATAGGAAATCATTTAAATTTGAGTTTCTGCAGTTATTTACTGAAACATTTTTTATTGACTCATTCATTCAAAATTGAGATTTTTGTATTTTTATCTAAGTTTTGAACTAAAGAGAGTTTTTCCAGTCAAATACTTTTGACTAGATGTTGGCTCGTTGTGCAGCAGCACAATGACACGGATCAATACATTGTTTGTTTGTTTTTGGAGAAGGGGGTGGAATTCTTCACCCCCATTACTATGCTTCCTGGATTCTGCAGCCCTTCATCTCTTTAACTCTTGGCCACTAAACACTATTAGGCTACTAAGCTATAATTGAACGCCACTGGACGACTTTGTAATTTACTTCTGCTTGAAGCTTGTTTGAACGATTAAAATGCAGCGAGTCTCCTAATTTGATAGCATCTTTTAGATATCTGTATTAATCATGGCTGGCAGTGATGAAATTAATCCCACATCTTCCTGCCTTTAAATATCTGATGGATTTGATTACATTCAGATGTTCTCTTTTAAGAACTTAAGAAAAAAAGAGAGTCTGATTAGCAGATTGGAGGCCATTAAGACCCGACAAAGTTATTAATGTGATAGCATCTTATTAGGTTGAACTTCATTAATTTTTTCTTCCTTTATCCGCTGCCGGTTTGATTGCCTTCAGATGTTCCCTCTTTGCTCCCAAAAAGTAAATGTTGGATTCAGAAGAGGAAAGAAGCCTATCCATCTAATTGATAGCAGATGTAGGCGCCTGAAAGAGGTTGGAGGTCTTTGCCATAGCAACAATGGGGTGTGCAAATGAGGTGGAGGGGAAAGGGTGGGAGGAGGGGTTGAGGAGCGAGCGGGGGTCAGGGTTCAGAGGTTGTGCTTGCGTTGAAACAAAGGAGCTCCCTCTCATATCCGTGTGGCCACTGATCAATACTGAGCCCTGATGGTGGGGAGGATGGGAGCGAAGGAGAAGAGAGGAAGGAAGTGGTGGTGGGTTTTGAGGTGATCCAGACCTCAGTCTGGAGCTCATCAGTCTTTACAGACTCACTTTTGATTCTTGAAAAGGAATATAACACGTGTTTTTGATGTCGGAAGCAAATTACATTTAAGAGTTGACATAAAAGCCTCACCTCTTTTCTAGGGCTCCATTGTCATTAGATGCTGTGAACAGAGACATCTATTAGCCTCTGGGTAGCGTTAGGGTCAGGTTTACTTTTCAAGCAATATTGGAAATACTGGTACCTTTTTTTGTACTTTACTCTTCCCGTAGTAACTAAAATGACTCTTAGAGCACATATCTCTGTCAAGCCATTACAGTGTGTCATCATATTTTATTGTGTTGTTTTGGATTGATCCAATATTTAATGGTTTTTCCTTGTACCAAATTTCCCCAAAATCCACGATTTCTTATTTGTTATTTTTTTTGTTTTGTTTTTGAATCCACAATGTAAAACATCCTGGTGAGAATCAACATTGACAGATGTAATAAGTAATTGTTATTCCAGCATACGGTCATCAAATAAAAAAGTTACTTCATATCCTGTGACTTCCTCTACAATTAGTCGAATCGAGCGGGAACTAAAATGGGACAATGACCTGACTTGAGACACTTGGCGATTTGAGGTTAAACATTCGCAATTTTTTTCAATATATATATATATATATATACATATATATATTTTTTTATGAGTATTCCAAGGGCTTTGTGTAGTTAGACTTTTGATGCTGCCCTCACAGCAGAAACCAGGTTGCCCATTTGCAAATCAATGGTTTAGCCTGCCTGTTTAAGTGTTGAATGCGTCTTTGTGTCACACCGTACTGGGCTCTGTTTATCCCGCCCTAATGAATTCACCAATAGGAGTTCACTCAGCTACGGATCGTCACACGTTCGCAGAAGAGATTTACTGGAAGCTGTGCTCAATGAAGACTCTAGATCCCAGTAGCTTGTCGGGCAGAGGATACTCGAAGGATAATATATGATTGCATCTTGTTATTGTTTTAAAATGGCAGATCCCTCATGAACTTAGTGTTATGGATAGATATCCTCTTGCTGCGACGGATAAAGTCTTACTGCAATATGAAAAAACCAAAAAAAAAGGAAAGCTTAATTAATATTAAGCTGGAAGAGGAAGATTAAGAGGAAGATCAGGCCTAAAAGACGGACCTCTCTCTTAAAACCTTTTTTAGAATAATCTTTACTTGTGTGTTTCGGTTTAGTAAGAGTTCCATGTTGTGGCCAGATGATGTGAAGGAGGAATAATTATTCTGCCAAATGCAGGAAGTAATTCATACTTTAAACACAAGAATTGATTGCTTGAATTTAATAGCATAATCTCTTGAAGGCAGCGTCACTCCACTCTTTCCAAAGAAGAAAAATACATTCGAAACTGCTGCAGATTTAATATGAGAGCTGTTGTCATTAGTCTGTCTTAAAATGATTCAATTCAGCACCCAGACAGCATCTTGTCTTTTCCTTTCGTCATGGGCAGCCGAGGTGGGGGTGCAGGTATTTCATCATCAAAGCATTTTCATCATGCATGACGCGCAAAAGAAAGTCTTTAACTATATGATTAACTCCTCCAGGTGTAAAATGAATAGACGCATGACTGTTCACACTGAACTAAAGGCCACATTCTCATTAGCTGACAGATTGGTGAACTCACCTAACAGCTGTCCACCAACGGATACATAGCAGACATAGCAGACATAGCAGACGGCTTCTCATACCGCTGTTCATGGTTGAAGACGTTAAAGCGGTGTTGTGCTGCCCTCTGCTGGTGAAATCTAATACTGTCGCCGGAGATGAGATTTAATTCAATCTATTATCAAATACTAATTGTCAAAACCTAAATATTTGTTAAAAGTATAGCACTTGTGTAGTGTTTTCAGTGTTGACGTTTCACCTAACCCTTTAAATTTTTTTGTTTGAGTTTTTTTCTGTTTTTTGTTATTAGGTCCTTTTGTCTAACGCACTTCTTTCCTTTGGACATTGCCGGTCAATTATGAGCTGTTTGATTATGAATATAGTATAACAGGGTGGTGTCATACTGAGCAGAGGATGACATCACACTGCTTCGCTGTTTCCTACGTGGTCTTAGCCTCTCTCTCTCCCGTGTATGCATGCGAGTCCCTCTCTGTCCTCCTTAAGCATTTTCGGCAGCCTTTTCTTATCTTATTTCTCAGATGAACAGCAGTGAGATTCTGAAAAAAAATCACAAATAGCCTGCCTAATTTGACAATTTGATCTAAGTTTTGTCTGATTTTTAATAATTCAACTTCCAGAGATGTGCTGTGAATGTGGAGATGGACTGATGTTAGTTTCCTGGCCTGAATTATTATCCCAGTCTGCCTCTGACAGAAAAAAAAAAAAACTAGCATGTTGATGAATGTTCTCTGGGAGGAATTAAATCCATTAGAATGCAGTGCATTCCATGCCACTCAACAAAGGCAAAGCATCACTGGGTCAATAAGAGCCGCATGCTGTCTCGTGCTGATCGAGAGGAAGCCTTGAGATCTACACACAGGATTTGTTGAACACTGATCTTATGAAATAAAAGCAGTAAATCCCTTCTCTTGCTTTTAACTTCAGATGCTACAACTGTGGAGGACCCGGCCATCATGCCAAAGAGTGTCAGCTGCCACCTCAGCCCAAAAAGTGCCATTTCTGCCAGAGTGTTTCCCACATGGTGGCCAGCTGTCCAGTCAAAGTGCAGCAGCAACTTTATCATCGGCATCCGTCTCCCAGCGCTCAGGGAACCTCTCGGAGGGACGGCGGAGAGGATTGAGGTCGGATCACGCCCGTTGAACGCTTTGAGTGTGATGGACGCTCTTTCGACAGAGAGCTGCTTACAGAAAAGGTCTACCTCAGGTTTGATTTATGGAGCGACAGAGTTGGAGTCGTCACTGTGTTAGCGACGGAACAAAACAATCGGACTTGCTGCTTGACGGTGACGCCCCTCCCCATGCGATAACTAGTGGAGCCTTTTCACATGAACGTTAATACAAACAACTGAACACGCAGGGCGCATAAAAATTAGTTTTAGGTGGCCTAAAGCACCAGGATCGTCTCGGGTGTATGATGATTACTTTTGTCATATGCATAATCAATGAATGCAATGAGTAACATGATCAACACGTAGCCTTCCTACTTACCATCCAACAAGGTTCAACTAGCTTTAATCATTTAGCTAGCTGCTGAGATTAGCTGCAGTGCATCATAACCAATAGCAAAACTCCAAAAACATACAAAAATAAAAAAGGTTTGAGCCTGTAGGTGCACTAAGAGGGTCTTTGAATAAAAGCTTCTCGCTGACTTTTTGGCACGAACAGTATGATGAAAACAACAAAGTCTGGATGCGACATTTGTATGGAAATAGAGGTCATGACCTTTAAACATCAACCCTCGTCTGGTTGTAGAGCGGAGAATGAATGGAAGATCTGTTTTGCCTCAAGAACAAGACGCTGTCCTCTGATTTCAGAAGCAAGATGACACACACACATATATATTATGAGTCCCCATATAATAGCATCTTAACAAATTGCTTAGTTTTATCCGAGGTGGGGGTGCAGTTGTTTCATCATCAAAGCATTTATTTTTCTCTGAAAACGGGGCCCTAACACGACCGACAGTTGTTGTTTTTTATGAGCAAACTTGAAACAATCCAACACGTGAATGTAAGTGGAAAAAAACAACGTTTTTGCCTTTTATTAGAAACCGTTTCCATACTGAAGTGAAACTTTTCATATCTTCCATTTTCCATGAGAGGAGAAGTTGATGTCTTAATTACCAAGTTGCCATGTCATTGTTTGAACTTATATGCAAGACCAATGTTGATTGTATGTCAAGACATTGTCTGGGAAACAGATGGAAACTGGAGGGAGCGTTCACACGCACACACACACACACATCAGGGATGTATTTCACGTCAACAGCATTTACTTGGTTTGTGATACTTGAAACCTGCAGGAGGAGCAGCGAGAAGCTGAGATGTAAACTCACTCTCTTAGGTGTGGTGGGCTTATTGTGAATAACCTTTTATATGAACTATTTATTTAGAGGACAAATGCATTTGTTAGTTCATAAATAGCATTTTTGAACCTGTGCTGTGATTCAGATCATTTTAATCTTTACAGTAACAACGGAATACCACAAAGGTGCATCATAATTTCCCTTTGACAAATTCTGCTGTTTGTGCTTCACCTCATCTCCTGACTGAAAACGCACAGCATTGATATGGAGTTTATTTATTTGGAACTCAGGGAGAACTTTGTTTATAGGTAGTAAGTTATTTAACACAGAGGATCACGCACGGTCTCGAAACAGAGCTGCCAACACTGTGACGCCCTTGGAGAGCCGAAGGAGCTGTGCAGTTTGGGTCCTTGCTGTCTGTGTGAGGGAACAAAACAGACAATGTGTTGCCTTCGTAAGATATTTAGCTGAAGGTGTGTGACGGCAAAAAGACCTGCCCTAAAAAGAAAAACTTAGAGACCAAGGAGCCGGATGTTCCAAAATGCTAATGCATCTCTCGGTTTTATGCCCTTCCTGCAGCAGTACTGCGTTTTTGCAGATGTTATGTGTAGAGAAAAAGAAATAGTTTATCATTTGGGGGAATGCTCGATATTCTTAGAGATTAAGATAATGGGACTGATAGGATAGTCTCTCTCTCTTTCTCTCACATTTATACGTATGTGTGTGTGTGTGTGTGTGTGAGTGTGTATAGTTACATAATGATGTTCTTGTTACATATATCCAATCTTTTTTACATGTATTGATGTGTTCAGAATGTGTCTGCATGAGTATTAGTACTATAGTTTAGACAGCTGGATTTAGCTTTATCATGTTTTGTGGGGGGTCGACTGACCGAACAACACAATGGATGTGTAAAAGCATCAGTATTGATCTTCATAAAGGATCCTTACCACATGATGTGCTCGAGTTCATCATAATGCGCACTGTGACGCAGCAGCATCTATTCACCCTCGCGTTATCGCCAGCGTCCCATAGTTTTGTCTTGTTTCTTGTTGTTTTGCTTCCTATGTGTGAACAAGACGGAACTCGTCTTGTCAAAAATCTATACAAGTCTACCTCAGGTGTGATTTTGCGACTGCTTGAAGGCAGTGTGTCAAAAGTTTTGAATGTATTGTAAATAATTGTGGATTAAATTGTCTCTCCAAGTATTTATTACTGTCTTTTTTTTACTTGTTCATCTTTATATTATATGTGCTACCTCATGGACTTTATTCTGACAGTTGTGGCTGCAGTTATAATGAAAGATCATGTATGTAAAACCAAACTGATGCTTTTTAGAAGTTTTATCTCTATGTCCATAAAACAAGAGTCACATAAATAACTCACCAGAGTAGCCAAACCTTTGGGTACTCCATCATTGCCAGTTCTGTGCAGACTGACAGTGGCAGTGTTTGCTTTAAATGTTTTCATGCTGGGTATACATTGAATGTGTGTGTGTGTTGTATCCTTATTCAACAATGTTTTTGAACAATCCTTCTGCCTAGCTTGATTTTTCAAGCTTCCTCAGCTACAGATAAATAAAAAACCAACAAAAAGATTGTGTTTATTTATTTATTTGTCTATTACTGTTTAAACTGATTTATTGTTAAACATTATCACAAAATCGGTTCTGGGTTCGAATCCTAGGACACATAGTGACAGTTTGGTCGTGAGGGGCATCCCGTAAAAAATAAAGGGAAACCCGAAAAGTGAGCCACCCTTACATTAAAACTAATGTAAAGCCGGAAGTGTTGTGCTTTCCCTTCTAAATAAAACTTACATAGTTGCGAATGTCTCTCCAGTGAAAACGTTATTGCCTCCATTCGTAAAAAATAGCAAAGTAACTAAAAACATAGGCAATATATGTATGTATGTATGTGTGTACTGCAAATGTGCAATACGGAATATACGTTTCTATTATCCATGTGCGTTGTCCTGTTGTTGTTTTCAAATGTGCTTTTATTCTGAAATGCGACACCGGAAGTTGTGTCAGGTTGCCATTATCTGCGCTGCACCGCTCAGCAGCTGCGCGTCCTCACTTCTAGTGTTTGTCTAAATCTCCTCGGTTCGACGGAGAGCGGAGCGTGAGCGGCGGTAATGGCTGCCGGGGAGAGAGAGCAAGACAACAAGTGAACCCCTGAGAAACGAGTCAAAGGTGAGGCTTGACAGCGGCTGCAGCTTCTTCCACATTTAAACTATTGTCTCGTCTCTTCCGGCCACTTTGAACACTCGGCTCGCGGGTGTGCGTGTCGAGAGGCTGCAATTCAGGACGGCTCGCGCACGCACACATACACACACACACCAGGACAATAAGCTGTCAGTGCTTATCGTGCACGCCTCCTCCATGCACCAACGTTAGTGCAATTTAAGATAAGTATTTTTTTTTTTGGGGGGGGGGGGGTTAAATTATATTAACTAGGTATTATTAACAGGCCGCGCTTGATTGTCCCGGTGAGAGCGCGACTCTTTGTTAGCTCTTGTTAACGTGATTAAGCTAGCGTTAGCTCACCAACCACATCGCTGTTAGCCTGTTAGCCAATCAGGCGCAGGTGCGTGCCTGGCCTTAATTAGCTCGTTAGCATGCTGCGCGTTCATCGTTCTGTCTTGTAGCCTTTTGACTTATTAAAGATGTTTATCGCAGTCAGTTCTAGCATTATCACGTGTGTGCACTTGTATCCTGAGTTGCATCACTTGTCCGCTGGACGGCTGAGAAACAAGCGGGTGTTTCGGTGGATTCGAACACTGTTGGTGGCTGTTTATCCAGGTGTTGTTTGACAATTAGAAGTTTTCCTGTAGTTGGTGCACAGCCAGACATGTTTTGATGCATCTTATATTTTCTTATTGAAGACGGGTAGTTCAGTATTCTTTGAACTAATGTGTGCGACAAACTTTGGAAATTGAGTTATTTCAATAGAAGGTGAAGTTATGTTTAATACATGCCACCTATAATGTAATTTAATTTTCTAATGCAGCATGTAAATAAAGTAACTTGTGTGTGAGAATTGATATGATACATTTGGCCAAGTTATGATCAAATAGTCAGTCCGATCAACTGATTGAAAGAAGTTTTAATGCATATCCTGAACCTGAAATGAAAAAAAGGTTATAATGTTGCAATTTTGTTAGTGGTGAAACAGTCTATTAATCGATCAACCAATAACAGAACTGAGCTCAACAATTTAGGCTTGAGTATGGCAAAGCTCTATTTCTTGCCTGTCAAACATAAAATATTGCTGCTTTTCTATTCACAAATTATCTATTATCTTTGTCTGTTTTTCAACAAAATTATGTTTTCTATAATTATTGAAATTGACGGTTTACTTCAAAGTGAAACTAATCTTCAATTGTCTTAATTTATAAAAAAAAAAGATCATCTGATCAAGAAAATAAAGAATTGCTGCTTATAGTTTGTTGTGCAGCTAATTTCTTTGGCATGCTGTTGTTTTAAATGTATTATGAATGGTCAAAAAGTAAATTGACTTGTTTTGGATATCAGGATTATGAAATGACATGTATGATTAAGAGGCGTACCTCTCGTCAGCTATGCCTCCAGCATTCCCAATTTTAAAGGTAAACGGCTAAATGTGGCGTCTGCTTCACCCGGACTGCCCTCGCCACAAAAAGGAAAGCATTAGTCATATGATCAAATGCTCACGGCCTCGTGCACGTTCAGCTGAACTCAATACTATTTGTGTGTGGGCCAACTCTGAAACTGTGCTGCACATAAGCAGCACTATGGATGTCATGCAAAACAAACCCCATGGTCTTTGTTCACAGTGAGGACTAGAATGGTAAGCAGCCAGCCCAAGTACGAGTTGATCCAGGAGGTGGGGCGTGGCAGTTACGGTGTGGTCTATGAGGCAGCAGTGAAGCGGACGGGTGCACGGGTGGCAGTGAAGAAGATCCGTTGCCACTCTCCAGAAAATGTGGAGCTGGCCCTGCGGGAGTTCTGGGCCCTCAGCAGCATCCGAAGCCAGCACCCAAACGTCATCCACCTGGAAGAGTGTATTCTGCAGCGGGACCAGCTGGCCCAGAGGATGAGCCATGGCTCCAGCTCCCCACTCTACCTGGAGGTGAGGACAGGATTCCCTGGAATAGCCTTGGAAGCAGTAGTCCTGCTCTAATGCCGAATGGGACCGGTGGTTTGGTCAAGTTTTAAAATACTTCTGTTGCGGTTGTGGTAATGTGAATGTTATTGATTTTGTGATTGTCAGAACAATCAAATTCGTGAATTATTCAAATTCGACAGATTAAATTATGACTACAGCCCCGCGCCGGTCTGTTGCAGAGGCTTTGATCTGTCGGGTGGAGGGGACGAGCAGCAGGAGTAGCTATGGGATCGCCAGCTAGCACGGTGCCTGATGCTGTTTATCCTGTTTGTTGAGATGTGCTGGAGTCCAGGGTTACGTGCACAGTCCCATTATAATGCAACAGACATGCATGAGAGGGAATCATTCGTATTCCGTAACTAGTTGCTGCAGGATAAACTGTTTAAGACGTGATGTGACTTTCATATGGAACCTCATTTTCATATGTCCCCATTGCCCTGTTTACACTTTTGCAGCATAATCTGCACCACCTTGTTTTATAATGCGTTCAGCTGTCGACTTTATCTTTGCTGGCCCAACGTGGCACCGTCACCAAACACGTGTTTGAAGGAGTTTCACTGAGATGATGACAAAATTCAGAGGAAGGAGAGAAGATGCCGGAGAGGAATCCTCCTTAAAAGACTTCTTGACTTTTCAGTCGGTGTTGGAAAAGCACGTTTGCCATATGCTCCTGTGTCTTCACATACACTGGCACTATAATTTATTGTATTGATTAACAAAGTGTGACTTTTACAATTAATTATAATCTCCAGATTATAATGCATGCTTCCTCTGATTTTAATCAGATTATAATTAGGGTGAGTTTCTGTTTTTCCAGTGACACAGACCCAAATCGATAAACACAATAGTCAGCGATGGAAATTGTGGTCGAGAAGGTAATGAATATCGGCAGAGACGCTGTCTGGATTACAAAAGAAGCTGCCAAACCTTTATTTAAATTCCTGCGTGTGGCTTGGCGTGAGCTGGAGCGCTCGGTTGTCTCTGAGCTCTGCGTCCCTGCGGCCTTATAGCTGTGTTGTCAGGCTGAAGTGTGGGGGTGTGGCCGCTCCTCTCCGTCAGCCTGTCTGCAGCCCGTCACGTCGCAGCGCCTCCCTGCTGTCTGACGGCGACTCATGGCGCTCTGCCGGTGCCCGATTATAGTCCTACAGCGGCATGCAATCTATTGTCAGACCATCCATTCGGTTTGTGCAGCGCCAGCTTTGGACCCTTTCCCAGAATCCCTTTATTCCAGCTCTTTATTTATTGCTGTGTAATGTTCCAGTACATGCTTTCAGAAGAGCAAATGATAATAGGGCAGAATTATCTGACCGTGCCAACTGTGGGATCGTTTGTGTCTATTGTTCTTGCCAAGTGGCACAGCAGTTTGCAGCCGTTTGTTTAGGACGGGGTTGTTGCAAGGAATTGCCAGCTGCACAGATTCTGAGTTTTTATGTTGCATGTAAAGCGCTTAACAAGAAAAACCATAATTTGTGTTTAAACGAGCCTCGACTGGTGGGAGGAGGGATGATGGATACTCCTTCCTATGCTGTTGATCGTAGCTTGGGTGGTGACGGTGACGATGGGCTGATCCTTTCAGCTTTGGTTCTTGTTTATTTAATTTAAATGTTACATTTGTTTTATTTTTAACCCTGTTGCTTCCTCTTATCCATCGTCTTGTAGACGAGACAATAGCATTCATCTCATCTTCGGAAAGTTCTTCGCCTTGCGAGTCACGTATCTGATGGATCTCTGCTGGCTATGGGCGGAAGACGGGGTACACCCCGGATGAGACGCCAGCTCACCGCGGGGCCACACGAATGACATCCAAACACGCACACTCGCACCGAATCCTATGAGTAATTCGATGTGACCAATTCACCGAAGCCAGCGTGTTTTTGGAGGTGGTTTATTAAATTAGGATCTTATTCTTGAACTAACCCATCACTTTGATTCGTTTGGATTTGATTGATGGTGTTTTTTAATCATTCAATTTAATCTTAATTTAATGTGAGATGGATGAAACCTCAGTTTGTTTTCTGCTGTCAGAAAACTGGATTAAACGAAGTCACTCGCTGCAGTCGGCATAAAAAGATGAGCGGCCGCTCGCGCCGCTCTGATGTAAAAAATTACCCAGAAAGGAAGGTGGGAAACGACATGCTGCGAATACAAAGGCTGCGTCTCCTCCTCGTTCAGAGTGGTCTTTTGTTCTCTTTTCACCCCTGAGCTTTCACCCATTACATCAATAAATCCTGGAGCCCAACCAGCCCTAAGTGATACAAAGAAAATTCGACAAGTCGCAGACAGCTTAATGTAAACTGTGGTCATGTTTTTCCCAGGTGTTTGTAGGATCATGTCTTGGTTGATCGTTTCTACTTGACCCTGCTTACAGCTGTTATCAGTGCGCTACGTTTGCTCATTTAGATGCAAAATGGACCCAGAACAGCAAACAAATTGTACTCGTTTACCGTCTGGGTTTGCAACCGACCACGTCGTGCTGGACTAACCACCGTCAACCTGCAGGACCAACATTTAATGTGCCAGAGTGAATCTGATGCCGTCTCTCCTCCACCCAATCATGCTGACTATCCTTTTCTGTGTTCCTACTGTAGCTGGTGGAGACCTCTCTGAAGGGAGAGATCACCTTCAACCCGTGCTGCGCCTACTACTTGTGGTTCGTCACGGACTTCTGCGATGGCGGAGACATGAATGCTTACCTGCTGTCCCGCAAGCCCAGTCGAAAGACCAACACCAGCTTCATGCTGCAGCTCGGCAGCGCCCTGGCCTTCCTGCACCGCAACCAGATCATACATCGCGACCTCAAACCAGACAACATCCTGATATCCCGGGCCTGTACGCCGGCCGGGTCGTCTGAGCCCACCCTCAAAGTAGCTGACTTTGGCCTGAGCAAGGTCTGCTCCACCTCTGGGCTCAATCCAGAGGAGCCGGCAAGCGTCAACAAGTGCTTCCTGTCCACAGCTTGTGGAACAGTCTTCTACATGGCCCCCGAGGTCTGGGAAGGCCACTACACGGCCAAGGCAGACATCTTCGCCTTGGGGGTGATTATTTGGGCCATGGTGGAGCGCATCACCTTTGTGGATGTGGAGACTCAGAAGGAGCTGCTGGGGAGCTACGTGCTGCAGGGCTCAGAGATTGTACCTCTGGGGGAGGCTCTGTTGGAGAACCCAAAGATGGAGCTGCTGATCCCTGCCCGTAAAAAGAGCATGAACAGCCACATGAAGCAGCTCATCAGAGAGATGCTGTCGGCCAACCCACAGGAGCGGCCCGACGCCGTTGAGCTGGAGCTCAGACTGGTTCGTATCGCCTGCAGAGAGCTGGACTGGGACACGTGATGGACGATCGACTCCGCTGATCAAGTGCACGTCTCGTCCGCTGCTGTTCACAAAGGCATCACAGCAGATTGATTGGGGCTGTTTGTTTTTTCTTTTTTTAAACTAGGGCTCTAACTAGAATATTCCTTTGTACCATGGCTTAACTTTCATCCGCTGTCCGATCACACACAAGCTGTGTCTTTATATCGAAGGGGAGAGGTGTGACACCGACAGCTGTTATTCTAAACTGCAGCTCAGTCTCAGGCTAGAATCGCAACACAGCTTCCACTTCCTCTTCCTCCTTGCACGAGGGGGGGAACGTCAAAACGTCCCCAAAAGTCCTGGATTTAATCAAAAGTGACAGTTGGTCGACAAATGGCCTCCTGGACTCGGTGCTAATTGTTCCTAAATGCAATATGAGACGTTATCATGTGATCGTTACAGCGTACGTTTGTCCAAAGGGTGGATATTAAAACTCAATCCTTTCAATAAGTGGAATGTTTTGCAGTAGCTTTTACAGGAGCGGGCTAAACGACTGATTCCAGCACTGAACGTGATCACCAGCACCGATCTTTACACCAAGAATGGGTTCAGTTTGGCATCAAATGCAGATATGCCCTGAACGCTCAGGTAATAAAACCATACAGCATTATGGGGATTTGTTGACAAACTGTGATCCAGGTCAGCTTTCTGAACTACGGGGTGTGTGGAGATGCCGTCTGGTTCTCTTTGTCTGAGGGCTGCTCTGCTGGTTGCGTGGGCAGAGGACGCTTGAATCGTGTCTGACACGCAGCCCTTTGGTGTCTCCTCTTTCTGCCCGTTGAGGACTTGAAGAGTTTATTGACCCCTGACCGATGTGACAGAATGTTTAACAGTCATGTCATCGTGACCTTAAACGCAAACGGATTTAATGACAAAGCACTGCAGGAGCTCTTCTGCGTTGGAACTTACTGGACTCTCGTTGTGGTTTTGATCTTTCTGACCGCTTGTAACACCCATTTAATCAGCCTCTATGCCAATCAGACGTTCCAGTGTAGCTCATGAGGAGTTTACAGTGATCAACGTAGAGTAGATTTACTCTTAAAATATTAAGGCTGACGGTTCACTCTTGTGAAAATTTCATGCAATCGCAACCATGAGATTTTCAGCTGATGTCGATTATAATAGAACGTATAATTTAACATTTGTCATCTCTTCTCACCGACATTTTAACATGACACAATTTCAAATTGAAACATTTTTCAAGGCTTTCTCAAGTCTTAGCTCTTCCTTTGGTAATCTCAGTGCTAGCTAGCATAGCCGGTAGAAATCCCAAATCAGCATAAAGCAGCCTGGCCTATGGCTACAAGACCCCCCCCCCGGGCAGACAAAATCTACGGTCAAGAAAAGCAAAGTGTTGCATCAACGTAGTTGTATTGAGTGAGTTGCCTGTCGTGAAAGGACGGTGCCATGAAAGTTTCTCATTCCAGTTAGACCCGAGTTAGAAAAACGGGGTTGAGGGATTCAGTGAAATCACTTGGGTTATTATTAGTATGAGTATTTATTCCTCATAACTACCTGCTGCGTAGCACGGAGGAGCCGTGAGGCTGGTGCAGTACGATAACTGTCAGTACTTGTGTACTAGGCAAATACAATGTCAACTAACAGTCTACTTAGCGTATGCTGGCAGTGCCTGTCACCTTCAGGGAAGAGAAGACACTGGCATGCGATATCCTCCATGAGCCAGAGGATCTCTGCCTCTTTTCTCTTTTGGGGGGGGGGAGTCTATACATAATAATGTTGTGTTGAACTCGATCTCCCCTCGGTGTCACTGCTGCTCGTTTCCTTTGCATCTTGCAGTAATCCCTTTCTTCATGCTTCCAACGGGCTAATTCTAAGCCTATTAAGGTTTCGCAGCGTTTGGCAGAGGAAGCCTTTTGCCTTTCAGGTCGCACATATTTTGTGCACTTTTATAGCAACCTATAAAACAAACTGCTTGTTTATTGGGCTCAAGCTTTGGTGGGAAACCACGAGTAACGTTTGACTCCTGCCAGTGTTTCTGTAGACACGGCCTTCCATTCTCCACTCTGTTATCGTTTTAGGTGGTTCTCTTTTTGCGTTATTTCTGAATTTCACTCTTCTTCTCTTCGACACTGCAGTGGCCTCGGTGATGCTGCGTTCGAGCACGGAATTGGCGGGAGATGTGCTCCAGATGCACCACGTTGTGTCGGTAGGAAGGGTCGTACCACGCACGTCGGTGCTGCAGGACAGCTACGCTGCTTTGCTTTAAGAATGTGCTGTTTGTGGTTTTCTGTTGAGCCGTGTCCTCAGAGCTCCACGCGAAGTCGGGATGGGTAGATTTCCTGTCAGGTTAGAGTGTTTTGCCAAACAAAGGCTTTGTCTGGGGTGTGATGGGAGTTAACCTTGTGATATTTTTTTTTTGGGGGGGGGGGGGGGGTTGTACTAAATTCCTTTGCGTTTGTGTAAATACTGTATAGAATCAGCAGGGGGTGACATGTATATTTGACTCTGTCAGATGTGCTCCTTTTTTGGCTTGTTTGAAATGTAAGCTTGCTGTGATTGATTCAGTTTCACTTGAGCTCCTGCTCCACCCTTGGTTTACTTTAATCATGAAGTGATGTGGTATATTTACAGGTCAGTACTATCGGTGTACTGGTGATAAGTGTGTGTGTGTTTATCGGCCTGCTAGTGAGTGACGCTGGTATACAGCGACTGTCGACTCCAGGTTTATTTTCTGTCTGGTAATGGGCTCTTTTGAACTCTGGGACACGAGTAAAAATAAAATAAAACCTTTGCCACTTTCAGCCCTGATCCAGGACCGCCATACAATGTTCTACTGGACTGAGTGGTTCATTAGATTTATTATAATGCGCAGAATGTTGATGAGATGATTGGTAGTCCTTTCAGCGACCGCATGAGTCTAAAAAGCACTTTATTGACAAAGTAGAATGGCGCTCATTAAAGCGCCTATCTCCACCGAGTGAACTATTCTACATGCGTCTGAAGTTTGCCTGAGCCGGCGTGTGCCAGGCTAACTAATCAAAAATGAGTTATATTGGTTACGGCTCATCATGGACTATGTAGAAAAAAAAAATCATGACTTCCTTGAGAAGATAACTGTTAGAGACAAACAGAGCTCTGATCCGACCCGCTTATCCTGCTCGACACCAAAATTCAATGCTCTATTGTGGGCCAAGTTCCACTTTCTACAAACCAATGGATCAATGCATGACCTCCTTTGGCGAAGGAAAATTAAAAATCATGCTCCTAATGATTTGGAATTATTTTGTTCTTTTTGTTACATGAAAAGATGGCTTTCTCCCTTTTCTGGTCAGATTGTACACATTCTCTCTTATTGCGCTTTGGGAGCTGCCACGGGGGGACCGGTGCAGGACGGTGGTACCTGACGAGTCCTGCATCATGGACGCACTCTCAAAAGGTCCCGCTGCAGAGGAGCAATGCACTTGGGATTGCGTCAAATAAGATCTCCACGCATCCGGGGAAACTCCTGCTCCTACACCTTTGTACAAGTTTTGCTCTTATGTCACTAAGATATTTTGAGGAGATGAAATGAAGTTTATCAGAAGTGAAGTGAGCGTCTGTCAATCGCTGAGTTGATGAATTTCCAATAAACAAATAATTTATTTTAAGAAACTGATTGATTGACCTTTTCTTCCTACAGCAGCACTACCTCTGCTCCAATTACCGTCATGGTAATTGGTTTAATTCAGTTCAGCTGCACATAAGGACTCGAAGCAACTCCGCCTTCGCTCCTCCAGTTCATCCACACTGGTTTCTGGTGGTGTAACGCCATTGAGGATTACACATTTGAAGCTATTTTGAGTGGGGTTCTTACGGTCCCTCGGTGGGATGTCCAGCCGTAAAGCAGCTGCGAAGGTGTGCCCATCCGTCGATATTCGAGGCTCGTGTTCATGTACCTAATACTTCCTTGCCTCGATCTCTCTCCAGAGGGCAGCTCTCCAGATTTTGCCCGTGACGGTGTCTCAGCTGCTGTCTGCTTCTCAAGTCGACAATGTTACCTTTGCCTTTTGTGGCTGGCAGCTGAACCAGGTATGATCACCTACGCAGCTCAGCAATCAGTTGCACTTTTCACAGCAGAAAGAACTAACGGATTATTGGCGGCGTCCCAGAGAGCATGAACCGAAGCCCCCTTTAACCGGAATGCACCACCCAATTATAGTGGAGGGGAGTTCCTGCTCTGACAAGTCAAACTGCTGTTCAAACCAGTTCATTGACCTTTTTAAGCACATTTATACATGAAGTAGTGTCAACAGAGAAAATTATAGGTGTCGAGTTTCTGTTCCGTTCGGGACAAACGAGGTCAGGGTGCGGCTTCTATTTTTATTTTTATTTTTTGGAAAGTGGAACCAAATACAGCAGAACAAAACAATTTAATTTAAAATTGTATTTTCACCAGTAGCTACGTAACTAATGTTTTGATTTGATCTGGATAAAGGGGTGCATCGTATTAATATTTATTATGTCTCCACCTTTACGTTAGTCTTTTGACATTGAATGACATGGAGCCCCCCCCCCCGCCATTTGGCAAAATGCAAATATTAACATGCTGAATGCTGATATTAGCAGGTATGTTTGGCATAACTTAGTCTTCGTATAGCATTTGGAAGGCAAGTATTTGCCTAATATTTAAAACCAAGGCTGGGGGAAAGTGGGACGGCCATTGTATGGACAAAAAATGAGTGCAACTGTTGTCTGAAAAAGCACATTTGAGAGATTCTGTGATGTGGAAAGGCTCAGTTTTTGCTAAGAAATGTTAGCGGGAACTAGAGAAGCACTCCCGAGCGCAGACCTCCACAAAGCGGCTCATTCTCCTCATCATTGGATTTACGTAATTGAATCTGCTATAGAGGATATATATCTAGTTAAAAAAATCTAAAATTAGGATTTGAGAAAATAGTGCAATCTTAAGTCATCAATTCTTGGTTGTCATTTCACACTTTGGGGAAACCCTCCGTTTCCTGTCACACATTTTTTTGATTGTGCTGAGTCTTATCGTCCTGCTCGTCTTCCTGCTGCAGGTGTCCGTGGTTGGCGTCGTCAGAGGATTTGCTCCGTTCGTGACAAACATCCAGTACTCTGTGGATGACATGACCGGCCCACCTTTAAATGTCAAGCAGTGGGTTGACGCCGAGGCCAGTAGCACCAACAAACTCTGTCCAAAAATTATTCCTGGAGAAAAACTGTTTTGATAGCTAATTAATTTCGAACTCTCGCTTGCAGCATTGTTCTCTGCTGGGATTAGCGTCTCCTGGATCATACGTGAAGGTTATTGGAAGCTTGCGTAATTTCAGTGTAAGTAATCTGGAGATGAGGTATGATATGCTTTGGGCAGTGACAACTTTTTTTTTTATGGTCCTGTAGGGTCAAAGATCATTGCTGGCCATGAATATCCGTACTATCCTGAACTTGAACGAGATGACATCCCACATGTTGGAAGTAGTACAAGCCCATATGGAGTTTTTTGGAAAGGTATACAGGCTTGTGGAAACGTCTGACCTCCAGAAAAATACTTTGACCATTTTCTTTACAACACAAATCAATGTTTCTATTCATTGAGCATTAAAACTGAAGGCCATAGCGTGAATCAATCAGGGCTACGCATGCTGGAAGTATGTTGATTGAAGAATTCTAACTATGTTGTTCCAGGTTTTTGATGTGAACATGAATACTTCTGTTTCCTCACTGTCTGAACGTCCAGACAGCTTCCAACAGACGCGGCTGTCCACCACCCAGGATCAGGTTAGTGGTTTTAAGGGATACGTTTATACGCTTGCCTATTTTCAGATTATCAGAACAGAATTGTGTTATTGGTAGCAGTACATAAATACTGTAGATACAAATACTGTAGATACCTACCATGTGGACTTGGCCATAATAGAACAATTTCTAAGTTTTCAAAGTTCTAAAAGTTTTTGCATAGCATTTAGAATATTTTCTTGAGTCCATGTTTGCCGCGCTGCGAAATGTATTTCTATAATGATATTTGATTCATGCAAGTAACTGGAACAAATTTGTCCAACAAACTGTAGTTCCAGTTGTAATGGATACTATAAATCTGCAAATTACATATGACAGTAGTCACAAATTAATGGAAGGTGTAACTTAAAAATAAATAAATATATTATTCCCTTTTGATTCAACAACAGTGAATTGTCAGGAACTGGACATTTTTTGTTCAAGAAAATCAATGAGTTACTCTGTCTTTGTGATTTCTCCAGACATGTTTGTGGAGTATTAAACCTCACACATTTGGGAAATTCAATGCCACTCCAGGGTTTGAAAATCACTTCCTTGTTCTTTTTGAAGGTGCTGCATGTAATCAAGATGTTCTCTGTCTCTGATGTTGGCATCAGTTTTACAGACCTGAAGAAGCAGCTGGATTATCTCAGTATAAGAGACATCAGGTGCGTCTACCATCTCCTACCTTTTTGGTAGGGGTGAACCGGGTAAACCGAGCTACACCCACACCAGAGAAAAGTGATCATGTGACTGCAATTTAAAGAAGTAAGGTTCACGTTGCTACATGTTGTATTGAAAGACAAAGATGGAACAGTAGTGAAGCGAATATGTGAAGGCAACATTCCCAAACTGGTCACACCAGACTAGTTAAAACTCATGACAGCATGAGGGTTTGAATCACACCCATACAATTCAAGTGGGCACAGCTTTGATGTGGTTTTGTTCTGCATTCCAAGAGCATTTTTGTATCCATTCATGCCTCGTTCTGTACAATTGATGGATTGCTATTTTATTTTTCTTCTTCAGAACGTCTTTGGTGTTCCTGGTAAATGAAGGTCATGTCTTCCCCACAATTGATGAGCAACATTTCAAGTCACCTGCTAATTAGCCTGGAGGATGTTGAAACGCCACGTCAATCAGGAGTTACATCTGATCAGAATGTACACACTGCCCACAGTTCATTGAGTGAAGTTTTTTTATTTTTAATGTGCTGCGGCAGATTATTTTCTTTATATTCATTTGTAAATGTTGAAATAAGAGGTTATAATTTCCTGTAAAGGTCTACTTATCTAAGGATTCTTTACTTTGTTTTTGTGTGTGTGTGCTAAATGTGTGGGTTCCCTGGCAAAGACGTCATTGGTTCTATATAAAGATGGTTGTATCTCTTGCCCCTTGCTTCAATCGGGTCTTCCTTCAGAACTCCTTGCAGTCCTCATTTTAGCCAGCAAACATGGATGACTGTCAGATCCTGATAGACAATGTTTGTCAGTGATTGTCATGACAGATTAGAGGCTACTCGCGTTTAATTCTAAGACGGTAATGCAACTTCATGACAGTGATAAGGTAGCATTTACAATAGAGTACTATATAAACAAAACAAATGGGCAGAACGCTGCAGCAGTTTAATGTTCTGTGTGTGGGGGGGAATGTTCTTGTGAACGGCGTTAACAAAAAAATTGTCGCCCAAATTCTCCCAGTCGGGAGCGAAGCATAAACCAGAAGTGTAGCTGCGGCGATGGTGATGTGACCTATCCAGTTCACCGATGGCCTTGCGTGTGTTGTTCTAAACATGCAAGTGCATTCATTTTGTATTTGGTGCGGCATTGGTCTCGGCGTGATTCACGCTAACCACAAGCCCCTCGTATGTGTGGCTTGCCTGATAATGTGGAAACGGACTCACAGGTGAATACATTTCCCAACCATGAGTTTATATTGTATGTCTCCTGCAAAAACTCCTACCATGCAGGTGCTTTTGTTTCCTAAAATTCCAGTGGCAAGAAAGAAGCCTGCAAATTCGCCTTTAATTTTCTGTCAAAGCTGAGTAGTCTGACTTGACATGTCTTAAAAACAGCCTTAACAGATGCAAGAGTAACTTGACAGTGCAATGATTTTGTTTTAACGTCAATTAAAATTAACCCATTTGTCTTTGCTCTGACACCTCAATCTGTCTAAAACAACATTTTAGAGTTCTGTTAAGGTCCAACAGGTCCTACTCTAATCAAACCCCATTCTAGATTCCAATTATTAATCTAGCCCAGTAAAGCTTATTGACATGACGGGCTCATCGCAGCCACTTCCAACTGTGTGTGTAAATCCATCCAGTAGCTTTTGTTTAATCCTGCTATAGGAATCAAGCAGAAATCTATAAACACAGCTGTCTCAGGATTAACTGCTGTAAAAAGTAAGAACACTGTTTACTGTTGAAACCCCTTTGCACGCTGTCATCTGAACCATTTACAGATTCAATTTGTTTTCCATCTGTTCGTGTTCCTTTTTTTTTAAGGCATAATTGCAAACCAGACAGACGTGTTTAGAGTAGAGGCAGTGTAGTCTGTTAGTACTTTTCACTCATATTTCAGAGCATAAACAAAGTATTACTATTAAGTTTTTGTACACTAATAAAGTATCCAACAAGCAAGCACAATTAAAATACTATCTTCTAAGTATACTGGCACTATTATGTCCCATGATTTGGAAAATCTGCAAATCATGTACTGTACATGAACTTATCTAAAACAAAAACAAAAAAATGTTTTTGAATGTGCAGACTCAACTTTATTATATTGGTATCCTTAAACTTTGAGTAGTCCTGCACAGAAGTCTCATCAGAAATGGCCACAGACTGCAGAAACATTTAAATATCATTTCGGCTTATTGTCTCACTTTTTCCATTTGTAATGAAAGACTGCGAATGTTCGTTTGTTTCTTATGAGCGCCTTCCTGGTTTGATCACCCCTGGAGGCGCACCGGGCCCAGCAGGTCCTTGTAAACTCCAGCATGCTGTTCCGGAGCTCCACATGGGGTCCTATTCTTAGGGGGATATCCAGACCCAAGACCGCGTGGTACCAGCGGCGCTGAAGACAGGAGATGGCGAGGAGCCGAAAGGGCTGCTGGGATTGCTGTGAGCTGAAATGGAGAGGGGGAGGTGAACAGTTTCCATCATTTTGGTTCTCGGCAGGGTTTGTAAGGATACAAAGAGGAATCCTCCTCCTGTTCTTCGGAAAATCTACTTCACGCGAGCAACTCCGAACTCCAGACGCTAATGTGTTTCAGTGGATGTGCCGACGCTGAAGATTGACAGCCGTAGGCACATTAATAATTCATATCTTGAGCTGGTTTGCATTTTAGACAAAAGGAAGTACCAAAAAAAAAATACTACATCTAAAGCACAGCGACTGAGAGAAAACACTTTAATGAATCTATGCGATTTCAAGCTTTTAGAACAACTTGGATAAACCACTCGGTCTCTGATATGTTCATCTTCAGGAGGATTGTCTGAGCCTTCCGTCCATTTTCTTGTAGATGAGAGGATCGCAAACATCTTGTCTACAGCCCGTTATCTGCCTTGTGGGTCACGCGACTGCTGGAGCCTATCCCACCTGATCATGGGCCAGAGGCGGGGTACACCCTGGACGAGACGCCAGCACATTCTGGCCCAATTTTGAAGCTCCATTAACTGTAATGTTAATGGAAATGTAAAACTGATCCATAATCCAGGATCTCTTCATCACCAACATTTACTCATCTGTTCCTGGTAACATTCCCAACATGTCATGAACATTTCTGAGATCCATCCAGAACCTTCTTGAGTAATCTTGCTAACGGACGGACGGGCGGACAGACAGACAGACGGACAAAAGCAGGTGATTACATAACCTCCACCATGCCACCTGTGAAACTGTCAAGTCTTCAAATTGTTCCGTCTTGCTAGAAATAGTAAATACAATGTTAACTTTAAAGAGGAGAAAAAGATTTTCCCTGACCTAAAAGCTTGGCAGCTCCAGACCAATTTACTATTACATTGTCTGTTTTCTTTTTTTTAATTAATGCATTGTTTGAAATATGCTGTTTGATCTGTTATTGCTTCATCGTCTGCCATCCAGCAGTCAAGCAACCACCACTACGAGAAAATAGTTGTGACAATTTGACGCCAGACTGAATCAGCACAGCTTCAGATACAATCTGATCTAATATTTGTTATAGGCAGACAAACTACCAAACAGATGCTTGTGGAGGCAATAAAGGATGAATATATTTTTTTAATATTTTAAATCAAGTCCCCATCTGTGTTTTCATGTTGTGTACATCTCCAGGCTTTGCCATTAGCGTTGTTGTGAATGTTGTTGACATTTGGGTCACACGACGGTGACTGCTAGTCATCTTTAAGATGTCCCAACATGTCCTAAAAATTCCTGTCTGTCTCTTACATGTCTCCCTGAACGTTGTCTGTATGAACTGTTCTTTCTGTGAATAATATTTGGTCAGTAAACTGATTTACCTGTAAAAATAGGGGGAAGAAAAAAAAAACACGTCATAAACCCGGAAAGGAGTAGCAGCCGTAGCTGCAATCGACTGTGACGAGGCTATGAACTGAGGGTGAAGACTGACTTCAAAGTAACTCTATAAACAAAGCGACGTTTGTGACAGTAAAATCATTTTCTTTTCCCTTTTTCTATTTTTACACCAGCGGCTTTCTAAGCAAGTGCCATTGTCAGATACTTGTGAAACAGTTGAGTGAGAGGGCTTTAATTGATATGACTGTTATTAGAATTCATCTATGCTTGATATTTGTATATAAAAAAACTGTAATCCATACCTCTCACTTGGCTGTGTGTGAAATGATGTGGAGGAGGATTAGCAGGTCCCTGGAGAAATCTCCCACTGAGCTTACTTTACTTTCATGTATTCACTTCTGTCTGCATGCTGCTAATGGACCCGTCCATGGCTAAAAAAAACCCCTTGAGAGTGCTAATTAAGTGATCTTTTCTGTTTTTTTTTTAGCAAACTGATTTTGATAGCATGTCCCTAACACATGCTAAATGTGTCATCTTCTCCCCACGTTGATGAAAATGCTTTCTGAAGATTCCGAGCACCTATCTGTTCCTTCTTTTTGAATTGCGTCCTGATTAGTGACAGGCTTGCCTTTTGAAACTGCTCAGCGTTCCAATCCAGAGCATTTTTTTTTGTGCTTTCTCTTTTTTTTTTATTATTACTGCCGTTCTGTGCTCTCTTTACAGCCATTAATAATCGTCTCCACCACATAATAAAGTATCTCTGTGCCTGACAATATGCTGCAGAACAGGACTCCAGACACCCCTCAGCAGAAATGCATGCAAGCTTAATATTGGGTTGTTTTTTCCACCAGAGGGCAACATGGCAACTATAATCTGCAACATCACGCCACACATTCAGATGTACATTTACTGCCATATCATTACCACATGCCAGTGAAATCCCTCCCCCCAATGCTTTTAAAAATGATATGCATTTTAATGGGAAATCCCTCTCAGTATCCCCTCTTTAAAACGTATTTTTTGCAATGGTATGTTGCAAAAAAAAAAGATGTGTATTTTCCATGAGCGATGCAATAAGACTTCCTACATTGTCTGCTGCTCGTTCTACATTAGAAGAAGAACTTGTGATTCGTATGCAAGCACCAAGCGAGCTGTGAATATTAGAGGCCTCTCCAGCTCTGTGCAGGTCCTGCTGTCCTTCCAGTACAGATAAATGGCAGCTCGTTAATCAAATCTGCATGAGTGCGCTCAGGTTGCCATGGCAATAATTATCAGACCTGCCTAATTAACTTTCTCAATTGCTTAATTATATATGACCCACTGAACTCCCTCACTTTTTCACTCTCTAATCCAATTTGTGTTTTTTATTCTTCTGTTTTCTCTCCCTGGTTGTTTGTGTGACCATCAAGATGATAAAAATATGAAACCGGAGTTTAATTCAGAACCTGCCGGCACAAGACCCACCTGTTCCAAAGTGAAGGGGACGGGGGGGGGGATGACCTCTCATAGAGCTTAAACTGAACACAGACATGTGTAGCCAATGTGCTTCTGACCTGCACTGCATGTGACTAGAATACTTCTTCTGTGGTGACCTCGTACGACAGCTGACTGAAGGTTGGGAGCAGCGGCCCTGTCGTCCCTGATCAGCCAGGCGAAACTCTTGAGATACTCCGAGACAGGGTGAATCGTACCTGGCGACACCCACCCTGCCACCCCCCTGTCACAGTCTGCCTTCCTCGACAGCCTCATGTCAGCCTGCGGCCGCCTCACTCGCTTATGCTTCGCACCAAATGTTCGGAATTAGTTTTTCACATATTTCAGTAAGAAGTTTAAGATTTGAACAGTCAGAGATCCAAAACTGGCGGAGCCTTCTGTCATCAAATGTGTACATATTTTTGCAGCATTTAGAGAGACCCGAGTTCTACCAATCTGATTTTTACAGATGCAGACCTATGAAATGTGCATTGTCAGGGCTCATTCTGATGACATCCGGGTGACATCATCAGGACCAAGCATGTACTGCACACCTTTTCTGAACATAAGGTGACAAAAAGTTATTTAAAACTTGGTGAAAACAGGACAAATTCTGGCAGATGATGTTCCAGAGTGTCTTTTTTAAATGTTGGATTTGTTTTCTTTTCAAAGACCAGCACTGAGCTCTGGACCTCAGCCTCCTGTTGTCCATGTTGGCAAAAGTTTAACTCTGGTCACTCCTTTTGAGAACCCTCATTGGGCGTCGTGCAGACTCTAAAACGGCCATCAAACTCCCTCGTGCCTGCAATCTGGGATCAGTGCTGGGTTAGCAAACCACAAAACTTGGAGCAGTTCATGTGATTAACTTGCCGCAACCACCGACAGGAAGCTTAATAGGACTGCGTCAAATCAAGCTTTGGCAAAAAAAATCTTACAACGTGGCTTCTACCAATGTGTGCCATATGTCTGACACAATTCCATGCCATGATACCGTTCCCGCTTTCATTTCCTACATAACCTAATTTCACAAAATCGCTAAACTTCCTCTGCCTTTTTTTTCTTTCCTTTTTTTTTTAAAGCTTTAATTGTGCCTGCTTGCTTTTGTTGCTTCAAAGCCAGCGAGGAGAAGTGGCAGGGGGGGGAGATTATCTCCGTAACACCTCGGCACTGCATTGCTGTGTATTATTATTATTATTATTATTTTCTCTCTTGTGAGTAGATTTCATGGTTGA